>NC_057020.1:7178270-7184193 GCF_000002595.2 Chlamydomonas reinhardtii
CCTCCTCCTCCTCCTCCTCCTCCTCCTCCTCCTCCTCCTCCTCCTCCTCCTCCTCCTCCTCCTCCTCCTCCTCCTCCTCCTCCTCCTCCTCCTCCTCCTCCTCCTCCTCCTCCTCCTCCCTCCCTCCCTCCCTCCCTCCCTCCCTCCCTCCCTTTCTCCCTCCATCCCGCCCTCCCTCCCTCCCTGTTTGTGGTTGGGCTGGGGGGCTTCGCCAGGGCCAGCGATGCAGGGTGTGCTTTCCGCCAGAGAGCGGCCCCTGCTGGTCCTTTTGAGGGGGCTTGGTTAGCTTGCTTTATGCGCCCTAAGCGCCTTGCGTTCCCTCTGTTGTGGCCAGGGGTGTTGTTTGTGGCGGGGCGGCCTTGTGTGTGTTTCTGGCCTTGGCGGGCGGTGTTTTCCTGGCGTGTGTTTTGGTCTGGTGTGTACGTGTGGTGTGGTGTGAAGGAGGCAGTTGTGTCTGCCCCTCTGAGGCTGCGCCCTAGCCTGCTGGCTGTTGTGCTTTCTTTTGGTGGAGAAGGCGTGAGCCTTGTGTCTCCGTGTCTCTTTTGTCTTGACCAGGACTGGGGCCTTATCCCCTGCTGTGTCAGGCGTGCTTAGGGGTGAGCGTGTGGAACGCGCTCACCCAACACTAGGGCTTGTCAGCCCTAGTCATCAGTGGCTTCGCCACTACCATGTGTAATTATTCTCTCCCTCCCTCCCTCCCTCCCTCCCTCCCTCCCAGGCGGGGTTGGCGTCCCTCATCCACGCGCTGACTGTGGCCAAGTCACGCAACAGCCTGTGGAAGTACGACGAGGCCACACCACCACCCAACCCGCTCGAAAGCGCGGAAATGGAGGCCTTCTGCTTCCCAGACGGCCGCACTCCGTCGGCGGCGGGCTCCCCCCGCCGGTAGTTGACGCTGCCAGCAGGCACGGGTGCGGCCTTTGGGCCGCCGCACCCGCTACGCATAGCTACCCACAACATGCAGAGCCTGCGTTTGCCAGGCGCGGCTCGGCGGGTAGCAGCAGCGGCACTGATTTGGGCGGAGCTACGCTTGGATATCATCTGCCTCCAGGAAACACACTGGACGTGCAGGGCAGACCAGGCGGCGTTTGAGCAGACCCTACAACTAATTGCGTACGAACTACACCTCAGTGGGTGGAAGGTGACCGGCGCACAGTGGTCCACTTCACGGGCGACAGCAGGAGTGGCGTTCCTTGTGCGGCAGGAACTGTGGGAGAGCAGCACCATCACAGCCCCTGCCCTCAGCCCAGTGCCCACAGCCATGCTTGCAGGCCGCCTCGCAGTCCTGAAGCTCAGGTGGGGCGGCCGCTCAATCACCATTGCCAACACCTACTTCCCAGCAGCATCAACGCATGCAGCAGAGCAGGCAAAGCGGGAGCTTATCAGCCAGCTCCGCACACAAGCTGCGCTCAGTGCGGCTGCCACAGCGGGGGAGGTGGTGATCTGGGCAGGTGACTTCAACTTTGTGGAGAACCCAGCGCTAGACAGCTCTGCCGGCCCAGGGGGCCGGCCGGGCGATGCACCCCTAGCAGCGCTACTGCGGGCGGCTGACCAACCACAGATGGTGGACATGTATCGGCACCGCCATCCTACAGCCCGGTGCTACTCGCACTTATACCGCGCACCAGTAAAGGGTGGGTCCCGGCTAGACCGGATCTACGTGTCGGCAGCAGCAGCAGCAGCCGTCTGCCATGCAGACATAGCCCTGGTGTCCAGCTCTGACCACCGGCCAGCCTTTATCGACCTGCTCCCGGCACCCAGCCCCGGCCCCAGGAAGGGCCGGGCCCGGCGCCGCATGCGGCTTTTCTTCCACCAGCACCCGGACCTTCGGCAGCAGCTGGAGGGCTGGCTGGAAGCGGAAGCCGGGACCGCACCAACTGAGGACAACCAGCGGCAAGCCCTACTCGCGTGGTGGCCGCTGTTCAAAATGCGGCTGTCGGTGAAAGTCGCACAGCTGAACCGAGTAGCCCAAATGCGGCGGCTTGAACATGGGCAGCGGACACGGACAGCGCAGGCCGCCCAAGCAGCAGCAGAGGCTGCACACCAGAGTAATCCCACGGAGGCGACCCGGATGGCCCTGGTGGATGCAGCTAGTGAGGTACAGGCGGCAACGAGGGCTGATGCTGCACACCCCGCACACAAGGCGCGTGTAGCCTGGTTACACAGCGGTGAACGGCCTAGCCGAGTCCTGACCCGGGTGCTGGCGCATGACCGTCCCAGCGGGAGTAATGCTGGCCCGCCTGCGCTCCGGACCGCCCATGGTGCGCTGGTTGGGGACCCGATCCAGAAAGCCCAGTGCCTTGCGGACTTCTTCACTGGAATCAGCGCCCAGCCGCCCACGACAGTAGCCGCCCGCGCAGCTGTGCTACAGACAGTCCGGGACCATGGGGCTCAGCTGACAACCGAGGATGACACCACAGCGGGTGGCCTCACCGTCACATGTGAGGAGGTGCAGAAGGCGCTCAAGCAGACTCAGCCAGGCAAGGCGCCCGGGTGGGACGGCATCCCGGCGGACCTGTACAAGGCCTATCGGGCACAGCTGGGCCCCCTGCTCGCCACACTATACACAGCCATCGGCCAAACGGGACAGATGCCACATCGCTTCACATAAGGAGTTATCTCGGTGATCTTCAAGAAGGGCGACGTGACAGAGCCAGGCAACTACCGCCCCGTCACACTCCTGGAGTCTGACTACCGCATCCTGGCTAAGGCCCTGGCTAACCGCCTGGGTCCGGTGCTAGCACACGTCATTGACCCGGAACAGACAGCCTTCCTCCCAAACGCCTCATTGGCAATGGAGCCCTGTTTCTCCGCCTGCTGCCGCACCTCCTGCGACAGCAGGGGCGGCAGGGCGTCATTGCCTTTCTGAACTTTGAAAAGGTGTGCGACACCGTGGGCCGGACGTTCCTGTCAGAAGCGATGGAGGCCGCTGGTGCAGGCCCTAACCTCCGTGGCTGGGTGCACACGCTGCTGGCGGACACACGTGTGCGAGCCCAGATCCAAGGTGCCCACTCCCAGCCCGTGGCCATGATAGCTGACGTACGCCAGGGCTGCCCGCTGTCGCCGCTGCTGTACCTGTTTGTAGCGCATGCGCTACTATGCTGGTTACGGCACAAAGGCGTCGGTCTACGGCTTGACCCGACAGATCTCCAACGTGTGGCAGCAGTGCAGTATGCGGACGAAACTAAGGCGCTGCTGGAGGGCGAGCAGGAAGTTGTGGCTTTCCTGGCAGCCATGCACGCCTTCCAGCACGCCTCAGGGCAACGGCTCAACCTATCAAAGGTGCAGCTGCTGCGCATTGGGGTTGGGACCCCAGCCGGAGCAGGGACTGCAGGCGGGCAACCGCCGCCGCCAGCAGGGGAGCAGGAGTGCATCTGTGGACTGGCGGTGGTCACCACAGCCACAGCCCTGAACCTGCCTATTTCCAATACGTCAGAGCAGCCCCAGCTGGACTGGGCAACCAAAGCAGTGGACGCTCAACGGCGTATGCAGGTTCTCGCCCACCTGCCACTGTCTGCCTTCGGGAGGGCGGCAGGGGTATCCGGCTATGCCCTTTCCATGCTCACATGGCATGCAGAGCACGCTGGCATGCCTGGCGACATAATTGACCAGCTAGAACGCCTTGCTGCGCGAGCAGCAGATAGGCGATTTGGGCCAAATGATACGGAGCGGCGGCTGACGGGCATCCCCACCTCAATGCTGGCTGGGCTGCCAGTGGTGGGCGGCTTTGGAATGCTGCCACTCCGAGCGCACCTACGGGGCCGTGAGGCCTTGTGGGCGGCCCGACTCGTCCCTGCCGCGCCCACGGAGCAACACCACCCCTTGCACCGCGTTGTGGCCCTCAGCCTACAACGGCACCATCCCTCGCTGCGCCCATGGACCGCTGGCCCACAGCCCGCCCTGACGCCCGACCTATGGGATGCCAGTTGCCGGGCGACTTGCAGCATATCTATGAGGCTTTGGGCCATCTCCCGCCTGTGAGAGCGGTGAGGACGCCACCACCAGCGCCAGGCGACTGGTGCTGGGCAGCACCATTGTGGGGCAATCCGCTCCTGCCTGAGGGTGACCACACCCGATGGCCTGGCCTTGAGGCACACGATACACGCCTCGCGGCGTGTCGCCACCTGCGCACCGTAGGTGACCTGGTGCAAGCTCTGACAGCGGCGGCAACTTGGCGCGCAACACAGCCAGTGGGAGCGACTGGGGGTGTGGCATGGGAGGAATGGGTGCGACAGCACCTTGACCCGGAGACGCAGCTACGCGAGCAGCCAGTGCTCGAGGGCCTGAATAGCCTTGCAGCAGACATACCAGAGACCTGGCTGGCAGCAGCACGTGCAGTACAGGAACGGCTCCAGGCTGGGTTGGGCCCTGCCCCGCCCTCAGAGTCGGCAGTGGCTCGGCTGATCATGCCTTGCCTTGGCTGGAGGATACCTGGCATGCAGCAACCCCTGGCACTGGAGAAGCTGTCTGTATGTGTTGCTACCGTCATGCAGCTGGGAGACGTCGGGGTAGCCCGCAGTCAATTGCACACGGCATATGCAGCTGAGGCGCGCGAGACACCACCAGCAGCCCCCCCACAACACTGGATTCCCCCCTCCGACCGGCTCTGGCGGATACGCTGCGAGAACGCCCACAAGGAGACAGCTTGGCGGGTGTCAATAGACGGCATTGGCATTGCCGGTAACACGCATCTCACACATGCACCTGGTCCGGTGCCGTGTGGATGCGGTGTGACGCCAACCCACAGCCCCAGGCTACACACGTTTTGGCAGTGCGCAGTAGCTCAGGCAGTTGTGCAGCAGCTCGCAGCACAGCTTGCGGCCCCGCCCACCTGGGAGCAGGAGCGGTTGTTTGAGGCCCCGACTGGAGTGCAACAAGCAGTGTGGGATGTAGTGGCTATGGCAGCGTTAGCGGCTATGGAGAGGGGGCGGTGCGCGCTGTACGCCGCAAGGCGCCGTGGCCTAGCCAATGCTGCCACAGCACCACTGCCACAACAACCTCTACAGCAGGGCCAGTTACCGCAGCAGCAGCCGCAGCAGCAGCTGCAGCAGCAGCAGCAGCAACAACAGGCTCAAATACACACGGACACCCAACAAGCGATTGACACGGCAGTAATCGACTTGTGGGGTCGCTTAAAAGCATTCACAGCACTGGGAGTGCCGCGGAAGGGCTGGGATCAAGTGGTGCGCAGCATCCCTTCCTGAGAGTAGTAAACGGCCAGTTGCGCTGTCACACAGGTATGAACGCGGAACAACCCGCTCAGGCCATCACGGACGGTGACGAGGACTACGCACGGTTCCGCAGGTGCAAGAGGGTGGGCTAGAGAGGGCCAGGGTTTCTGCTTTCTGTTTATGTGTGTGGCTGGGCAGGGGGGCTTCGCCAGGGCCAGCGATGCAGGGTGTGGTTTCCGCCAGAGAGCGGCCCCTGCTGGTCCTTTTGAGGGGGCTTGGTTAGCTTGCTTTATGCGCCCTAAGCGCCTTGCTTTCCCTCTGTTGTGGCCAGGGGTGTTGTTTGTGGCGGGGCAGCCTTGTGTGTGTTTCTGGCCTTGGCGGGCGGGCGGCATTTTCCTGGCGTGTGTTTTGGTCTGGTGTGTACGTGTGGTGTGGTGTGAAGGAGGCAGTTGTGTCTGCCCCTCTGAGGCTCCGCCCTAGCCTGCTGGCTGTTGTGCTTTCTTTTGGTGGAGAAGGTGTGAGGCTTGTGTCTCCGTGTCTCTTTTGTCTTGACCAGGACTGGGGCCTTATCCCCTGCTGTGTCGGGCGTGCTTAGGAGTGAGCGTGTTGAACGCACTCACCCAACACTAGGGCTTGTCAGCCCTAGTCATCAGTGGTTTCGCCACTACCAAGTGTAATTACCGTATTATTCCCTCCCTCCCTCCCTCCCTCCCTCCTCCCTCCTCCTCCCTCCCTCCCTCCCTCCCTCCCTC
>NC_057020.1:7184844-7188315 GCF_000002595.2 Chlamydomonas reinhardtii
GTCCCTCCCTCCCTCCCTCCCTCCCTCCCTCCCTCCCTCCCTCCCTCCCTCCCTGTCTTTCGTGCACCTACCAGCTCGGGAAGGGGGAATCAGTGGACACTGTGCTCCACGCTTCAGTCGGCAGCTGCAGGTGTCAGTGCTGCAGCTGCAGCACTTGGTGCCCTCAAGCAATCCTGCTGCCCATAACGAAGGTCATTCTGACAAATGGCGTGAGGTGAAAAGCAGCGAGTGAGGAAGGCCGAGTTCAGCTCGAGACTTTTGAGTGATTGAGCTCGGTTTGACTGTAGTTGCAAACTCATACAGTATATAACGAATACATAGTTGTCTTGAGATAGGGCGATAGTACAAACTACCAATAATAAGCAGCTGACTTCGGCGTGGCCAAGTCAACAGCTCGCCGGCCTGCTCGCGAGCCCGGCTTTCCATGGTTCCAATCATCGATCAGCCCGCTTCAAGTGGCTGAGCCGATAATAATCTATCATGCCTACCCAATGCAATAAACAGCATCGTCAACCACGGCCTGTATCGTAAGTAAAATGTTTGCTCTCACCACCAGGGGCCACGTGAGTGAGTGCAGCAGTCCAGCCACGCAACCGTTTGGCCCGGCTATTGCTTATATGCATATAGCGACTGCCGTTGTATGGTTGGCATTAGCTGGAGCTTGCTGGGGTGGAGCGGTTGCTGACTTGGCGCCACCAGTGTGGTCGGCAGGCCTCAGGTCCGGACACGCCAACATGCTGTGGCTGCTTCCTTGCACTCCCAAAGCCCATTGACATATGGTGCAAATTGAATATCCTCAGCATGGCAGCACATTACCTGATAGCCTGCATGATACCTGACCCTCACCCATGAGAGGGGAGGCAAGCGGGGAACACTTGTCCTGATGTGCAGAGCCGCATGGGGCACTGCAAGGGCTGGCACCACCACGTTTAGCTTGTGGCTGCATTACAAACGGGTCAGGCAACATGTGCATATACAAATGTGAAAGGGTCTTGCACACGGGTGAGTGAGGCAGGCAGGTTGGATGGTGGGTCGCAGCACAGCCCCCCAGTGCAGGGACAAGGGGAATGAGCAGCATGTGCATGCACACAATGCATGTGCAACCTGTCAGCATGCACCACAGCACAATGCAGTATTCAGTATGACCTGGGTGAATGAGAAGCCACAGTGGTGCAAGTATGCAGTACCATATGAGTCGCATCCTGTCTGCTGACTTGTGCACTGTGACAAGGAAGCGGTGTGACATGCAAAGTCATGGCTATGTGCCCAAATCACATCACGGTCAACCACATGTGGTTCCAACAATCCTTCTAGCTATAATTGTGTAAATTACACTATACAAAACATTTCTGACATGTCAAACTTCTCAAACCCCGCAAAACCCCTTAAAACCCCCATTTAGGCGACCCACGGGCCAGGGGCCACGTGAGTGAGTGCAGCAGTCCAGCCACGCAACCGTTTGGCCCGGCTATTGCTTATATGCATATAGCGACTGCCGTTGTATGGTTGGCATTAGCTGGAGCTTGCTGGGGTGGAGCGGTTGCTGACTTGGCGCCACCAGTGTGGTCGGCAGGCCTCAGGTCCGGACACGCCAACATGCTGTGGCTGCTTCCTTGCACTCCCAAAGCCCATTGACATATGGTGCAAATTGAATATCCTCAGCATGGCAGCACATTACCTGATAGCCTGCATGATACCTGACCCTCACCCATGAGAGGGGAGGCAAGCGGGGAACACTTGTCCTGATGTGCAGAGCCGCATGGGGCACTGCAAGGGCTGGCACCACCACGTTTAGCTTGTGGCTGCATTACAAACGGGTCAGGCAACATGTGCATATACAAATGTGAAAGGGTCTTGCACACGGGTGAGTGAGGCAGGCAGGTTGGATGGTGGGTCGCAGCACAGCCCCCCAGTGCAGGGACAAGGGGAATGAGCAGCATGTGCATGCACACAATGCATGTGCAACCTGTCAGCATGCACCACAGCACAATGCAGTATTCAGTATGACCTGGGTGAATGAGAAGCCACAGTGGTGCAAGTATGCAGTACCATATGAGTCGCATCCTGTCTGCTGACTTGTGCACTGTGACAAGGAAGCGGTGTGACATGCAAAGTCATGGCTATGTGCCCAAATCACATCACGGTCAACCACATGTGGTTCCAACAATCCTTCTAGCTATAATTGTGTAAATTACACTATACAAAACATTTCTGACATGTCAAACTTCTCAAACCCCGCAAAACCCCTTAAAACCCCCATTTAGGCGACCCACGGGCCAGGGGCCACGTGAGTGAGTGCAGCAGTCCAGCCACGCAACCGTTTGGCCCGGCTATTGCTTATATGCATATAGCGACTGCCGTTGTATGGTTGGCATTAGCTGGAGCTTGCTGGGGTGGAGCGGTTGCTGACTTGGCGCCACCAGTGTGGTCGGCAGGCCTCAGGTCCGGACACGCCAACATGCTGTGGCTGCTTCCTTGCACTCCCAAAGCCCATTGACATATGGTGCAAATTGAATATCCTCAGCATGGCAGCACATTACCTGATAGCCTGCATGATACCTGACCCTCACCCATGAGAGGGGAGGCAAGCGGGGAACACTTGTCCTGATGTGCAGAGCCGCATGGGGCACTGCAAGGGCTGGCACCACCACGTTTAGCTTGTGGCTGCATTACAAACGGGTCAGGCAACATGTGCATATACAAATGTGAAAGGGTCTTGCACACGGGTGAGTGAGGCAGGCAGGTTGGATGGTGGGTCGCAGCACAGCCCCCCAGTGCAGGGACAAGGGGAATGAGCAGCATGTGCATGCACACAATGCATGTGCAACCTGTCAGCATGCACCACAGCACAATGCAGTATTCAGTATGACCTGGGTGAATGAGAAGCCACAGTGGTGCAAGTATGCAGTACCATATGAGTCGCATCCTGTCTGCTGACTTGTGCACTGTGACAAGGAAGCGGTGTGACATGCAAAGTCATGGCTATGTGCCCAAATCACATCACGGTCAACCACATGTGGTTCCAACAATCCTTCTAGCTATAATTGTGTAAATTACACTATACAAAACATTTCTGACATGTCAAACTTCTCAAACCCCGCAAAACCCCTTAAAACCCCCATTTAGGGTTTTAGGGTTTTAGGGTTTTAGGGTTTTAGGGTTTTAGGGTTTTAGGGTTTTAGGGTTTTAGGGTTTTAGGGTTTTAGGGTTTTAGGGTTTTAGGGTTTTAGGGTTTTTAGGGTTTTAGGGTTTTAGGGTTTTAGGGTTTTAGGGTTTTAGGGTTTTAGGGTTTTAGGGTTTTAGGGTTTTAGGGTTTTAGGGTTTTAGGGTTTTAGGGTTTTAGGGTTTTAGGGTTTTAGGGTTTTAGGGTTTTAGGGTTTTAGGGTTTTAGGGTTTTAGGGTTTTAGGGTTTTAGGGTTTTAGGGTTTTAGGGTTTTAGGGTTTTAGGGTTTTAGGGTTTTAGGGTTTTAG
>NW_025061531.1:0-37224 GCF_000002595.2 Chlamydomonas reinhardtii
AGCATTTATACCAGTTGAACATCACAAGGCCTTGATGAGATTCCGCCTATGCTGCTGGCCGCTCACTTCCAACCGCGCCTATGGACGACCTAGGGAGGAGAGGACTTGCTCGTTATGTGTCGCAAACGAAATTGAAGATGAGAATCGTGTGCTTATGCAGTGTACGGCCTACGACCAGTTGCGTGCGGGTAGCGAGATCGACTTTGCAGGAGGTTGGGATGCAGGCGGTTATGCAGAATACGGACCCAGCCAGGTAAGCCACGTTACTAGATTCCAATATTCCTTGTGGGAGCACAGGAGCTGAATCACCCCCATTTGGGGACCAATCTAGCTGCACATATGAGTCTTGCTGGCGTTACAAGGGTCCCCCGGCCCGGGCCGCGGTTTCTACATGAACAGGAATGCACGTCGTGCTCACCACCTTGTAACCACACACAACACGTCCGGGAGATGAGGTAGACGCTTGCGGCCTCAGACTAGAGACGTGGCGTGGGCGCAGCCCACTTTTCCGTTGCGAGGAGGACAGCATATCTTGTCATAGTAATGTCATGGCAATGTCGAAGTATGCGGCGTCCTTGGTGACATCGTACCGAAGCTGGGACATGACGGCGTGCGCCAGGTCGGCGTTATGCTGGGTGAGGAATGCATGCATGTTCTCGAAGGTGATGGCGGCGTAGTACGGGTGTGGGGCAACCGGAGGGGGCGGACGGGCGAGGGGGAAGGGGCGGGGGAGGGAGAGGCGCCGCGTCGGGGGCCGCAGGGGTAGGGCTGGCTGCATGGCGGCCGGCGGGGCGGCGGGTGCGGTTGGCCCGTGCACGCCGGTGCCGGCACTACCAGGACCGGCGGCGGCGGTAGGGTTGGCAGCGGGCGCGGTGTGGCGCGTGGCCGTCGGTGGCGACGCCTATGGCGGGGCAGGGGCAGGGTCCGCATCGCCGTGAGCGGCCCGAACAGCAGCCCGGGTGCAGCGGTGATGGGTGGTGGCGGCGAGGCAAGCAAGCGTGTGGGAGGGGCCGGCAGCGGCGGAGGCGGTCAGGGCTGGAGTGGTGGACGGGGCGGGGGCGCAAGCGGCGGCGGCGCCAGGGGTGGTGGCGGGGGTGGTGGCGGCGGCCAGGGCGGCGTGGGCGGCGTGGGTGGCGGCGGCGGCGTGGGCGGTGGGGGCGGCGGGGGCGGCGGTGCTGGCGGCACTACCGTTAGCGGCGCAGGCGTGGCCCGGGCCCGACGGTGATGGGCAATGGCTGCGAGGCAGGCAAGTGTGTGCGAGGGTCCGACAGCGGCGGAGGCGAACATGTGGGGGCGGCGGACGGGGCGGGCGGGCGGGCGGGGACGACGGCGGCGGCGACGGCGGGGGTGGAGACGGCGGCAGCGGTGGCGGCCGCGGTGGGCGGTGGGCGTTGGGGGCGGCATGGTTAAGGTTTGCAGGCGTTGTAAGGGCCCCCCGGCCCGGGCCTCGGTTTCTACAGGGACGGAAATGCACATCGCGCTCACCACCTTGTGTTGATGTTGTTGTTGTAACCACACACAGCACGTTACCTCAATAACTTCATTGGGTAGCTCACTATACCCTCCGCGTAGGTTCCGGGTTCAGTCCTTGCATGGTGTATTGCACACGCACTCTCGGACTCCCCTACGTTCTCCCTTAGTTTTGACCCCTCAACACCACCACATCCCAAAACCACTGCTGACAGCCCGGTGGCGCCTGCACCAGGCCACCCCTCCGGCCCGGCGGCAGCAGCCGCTCGTCGTCAGGTAGGACAAGCATGGCTCCTGCCCGCACAACACCAAACCACCTCGGCTCCTTTTTGTACCCTCCGGCTAAACCCCTGGTACCGCACTGCTTGCCATGGCTTCAGCTACCATCCCGCTGCTGCGCACCCGCGGACACCGGACAGCACGCAGTGCGCCACTCACCAGACCCACACCACCGGGTGTGCTGGTCGGCACGGGCTCAGGCACGTGTTACAAATGCCCTTCGGCCTCCGGCCCTCCGGCACTCCGCACTGCAAGTCGCCCGGGCCACAGCAGTGTGCGGCCGCATGCGGGTGCGGCACCAGCAGCCGGGATGACGTGGCGGAGCTGGCGGCGTGCCGTGGCAGGGGACAGGGTATTGCACTGCGGGTTCTTCGTTCGCGTCTCCTGCTGGCGTGGGCGTGCTTCCTGTCGGCCCCACGCACTAAGCCACGCCAGTTGCCCTGGGCATGACGGCTGCTGTGATGCGAGGACGTGGTTGGCATGCAGAGTCGGCAGGGCTTGCAAGGGTGTGGTCGATGCCGCCGGGTGCCAAGCTTCCCTTACTTTACCCTATGCGGGGTCCAGCCCATTCTCCAGCTGTTCCAAATAAAGCTAACACCCTTTCTCAGTGCACATCTGAGGATAGTGCAGACTTTGATCTGCCCACCCACCCACCCACCCACCCACCCACCTGCACCCACCCACCCACCTGCACCCACCCACCCACCTGCACCCACCCACCTGCACCCACCCACCCACCTGCACCCACCCACCCACCCACCCACCCACCCACCCACCCACCCACCCACCCACCCACCCACCCACCCACCCACCCACCCACCTGCACCCGCCCCCGCCCCCGCTCACCCACCCGCACCGTCCGACTCCAACGCCAACACCGCCGTCAAGCCGCCTCTGCCCCTGCTGGGCGGCGCCGTGTCTTCCACGAGCACCCCTTCAGGACTGGCGCCACACGACTCAACGCAACACCCCGCTGGAGCGCCTCTCCACTCCACCGGAAAACCGCCGCGCCTGGACACACACGCCGCGTGAAAGACCGCGCGGTGGTGTGCAGGTGCAGCGGCTCCGCTCGCACCCGAGACTACACCCTGCTGGCCTACCTGACACCTACCCGTCTCACTCTCCTGCCACACACACACACACACCAGCAGGCGCCCTACCGGACGACGAGGACACCGCGCGAGATGACGCACAGGCGCTCTTGTGCCCCTAAGCAAGACACCGAGGCCGGCTCTGTCCTCCTCTCGCGACCGGAGTCTGTCATACGAACGCCCGCCCAGCAATGAGCGCACTCACCCAGCTCAATCCACTCAATCATCGGCTACGCCCAGTGACGCCCGTCCCCAACAACCCACGCCCACGCCCACGCCCTCCCGCGCCCCGCACCTGCAGGTACTCACAGGTACACACACTGCCTGGCCGCCAGCTCGGTGTCCGGCAGCTCACTGGGGCTGGGGGGGGGGTCACCGTCAGGTTGCCGCCGGGGTCGGACACGTACCCGCTGAACCGCGCACCCCACCCGCCTCGGGCCTGGCCCGCCGCCGCTGGGTCACCTACCGGGACGTCCGCCGGCGCCTTGTCCTCTTGCAGCGCCAGCAGCAGCAGCTCGGCGTCTTCCCCCCTGACCACCCCACTCGATCCAGCCGCGTCACCACTCCACTAGATGGATCCAGCCGCGTCACCACTCCACTAGATGGATCCAGCCGCGTCACCACTCCACTAGATGGATCCAGCCGCGTCACCACTCCACTAGATGGATCCAGCCGCGTCACCACTCCACTAGATGGATCCAGCCGCGTCACCACTCCACTAGATGGATCCAGCCGCGTCACCACTCCACTAGATGGATCCAGCCGCGTCACCACTCCACTAGATGGATCCAGCCGCGTCACCCTGCAACGCCTCTAATCGTACCTCACAGGCTTTCCGCCGGCAGCGGCTCTGGGCATCGACCCGGCCTTCGCCATCCACATTGTCAACCCTACCGGAGCCCCGCGGGGGCCGGCCCTGCTTCCGCCACCAGCCATGGCGCCCGGCCGCCCGCCCGCCCGGCCCCCGACAGCCATACCCACCGCCATGCAGCAGCGCCCCCTGGCCGTCACCGCACAGCTGGGAGGTGAGGAGCTCCCGCCGGGCTGCCAGCGGCCGCGCATCCGCTGGGCTCACGACCAACCTCTGCGCACTAGCTAATCCGCAGCTATCCCACTGTGTCGCCCGCCACCTCACCCACACCTCACCCACTCACCTCGTCCACCCTGACACCCCCTGCACCACCCTGGTCCAGGTCCCCGGCGCTCGTCCCCACCGGCATCCCCCACGTCGTCTTGGCCTCCAGACCTGGACAGCGCACAGCCCGCCGGCGCCCCCACCCCTTACTTGCGGACCTCAGGGGGGGCGCGCTAGCTACCAGCCCCACCGCCCGGTTGAGTCATATCATCAGTTGTGGCAGTCCTGGGCCAGGTCCGCACCCGCGCTCTACGGTGCACACACCGGGCAGCCGGGGGCCAGCCCGCTAATCCACAGGGATGCAATCGCGCTGCCACAGCCGGCTGGGCGCACTCCTTCGTGGACGCCCTCAGCATGGCAGCCATCCACAACCCCCCTTCACACCAGTACTCCTGGCCCGTCCTCAGCCACGACGAAGCCGCTGCCGCACAAGCCCCCGGCACCGACATGGGCATCACCGCCGCCGAGCGACAAATGCGCAATGCAAAAGCATTATACACGAATCAGTGCATTCGCGACCTCGGCTGCCACGGCACGCTCTGTCCCCCCCGCGCTCTATTGCATTGGTTTTGGTTTAGTTTGGGCTGGTATCTACAACTCCCCCTCGCCTGTCCCCATCAACCCTCCTCCCGCCCTGCCGCCACCGCCGCCCCGACCCCGCCGCCGCACAACCCGCCGCGAAAACGCCTGCAGCACAGCCCGCCACCCCACAGCCCGCCACCCTACAGGTCGCCGCACACAGCAGCCCGCCACCGCGCAATCCTCCACCATGCAGCCCGCCGCCACCCACAGCGCTGCCAACACCGCCGAACGCGACGCTATCCAGCACGCAACTGTGACCTTCACAACTGCCGACACCGCTGCAACCCACACGACAACCGCTGCCGCTGCCGGTTGTGCCATCTAGCCCGCCGCCGCCGCCGCCCCACAGCCCGCCGCCACCCCAGCCGCTCGAGCCGCCTCCTGCGCCACCCAGGAGACCCGCCTCGCACGCTGTCGCCTGCAGCTCGAAACGACCCTGCCCCCCTGCCTACTATGCCGTCACCCTCAAAATGCACAAGCAGCCGCCCTCCATGCGCTACCTCGCCTGCGCCCAGCGCTGCCCCGTGGCTGCGGCGGCCCGGCATTGGTCCCTTCCTAGCCCCCCGCATGCTAGATTGCATTGTCGGCCTACGTGGACGTTGCACCCTCTCCATGCGGGTCCCACTCCAGGACAAATCGTGTCCCCAGGGAGGCGCCCACGTGACGGCACCCAAAACCCCTGATAGATAGTCCTTCAAGGATGCCACCACGCCGTCCCTAACTGGTGTGTGAAGGACAATATACGGGTTTTCACCGCGTGCCCAACCCAAGGATACAAACTCCGCCACTTAATTACATGTTACATGCAATCTATTCGAGCAATAGCGCTTGACGGCAGGCTAAAACGTGCTCGTCGAGGCTCAAGTCACGAAATTGACTGACCAACATCCTGCATACGCGTTGTTTTAGGGCGTCATCGATTGCCATCAACACAGATATCTGCATGAGTGTAATCAGGCTACTATCTGGCCTGATATGGCGTGTCCTGGCGAACGCGACATGTAGATGTTTGAGGTGCCCCGGGGTTACTCTAATGACCTTATGTGTGGTATTAGATGCTATATGAATGGTAATGGGCTGGGGACACGACCGGCCCCCGTGCGCGAGTTGGACGTTACCGACCAACCTCGCAGCGCCACCTTGCCGGTTCCTAATGCGCACGCTGCCTCTTAATTGCTATTCATAGTTCTGGGTCCCTTTCATGGGGCCACGCGGCCACACACCGGTGCTCGCGCAAACCCGATACTCAACTCGGCAACGCGGCGTTCTTAAGTGGGGGGCCGAATTCTGTGCGCTGTATTTACACAACTGGGTCCCTCGCGGTTGCCCGGACAGCAAATGGCCGCGGCTCCGACACAAACGCCGCGGAGCGCATTCCCGTATGCGGCCCCAGCTACGGTATGTCGCGAGCACGCGCAACGCTCCTCGCAACAAAGCTGGGTCCCTCACGCCCGGGGCCCCGGCCCCCCCCACCCTCGGAGCATCGCCCGCGCGGCTAAGTCCGGTTTCTATTATTATTCTTCTTATGATATAGGAATAATAATAATAATAATTCAAACGCCGGCCCATGGGGCCTGGCGTGGATTATCGGGGTAAGGTGGCTAGGGCGAGGAGGCCCATCCCCCTCGCGCTGCCACCTCACCACGCACTCCGAGGAGGTGTGGGGGAGCCGTTGCTCACCCACCTCTCGGTTTGAGTTCCTGCTCGGTTACTCGGCGCATTTTGATAATGCCGCCCGCACTGTTCACAGCGTGTGTGTGGAGCCTCTCTCCGCATACTCGTGCGGCTGTGTGGGTCACCCCAAGTTGAGAGGTGAGCAGCTTAGTGAGGTTGCAAGGGATGGCCCCAGTCACTCCGAGCGCAAGGCATTCATTGGTGGAGTAGTGGACCGTCCATCCGGCCGCTTCCAGCAGTCGCTTGAGTTCTTGGTGTTGTTGAGATTTTTCTTCCCGCTTGTCCAAATGGCGAACGTCGGAGCTGTAACCGATTTCAAGGATATAGATGGGCAGCCGTGCTTTGTTCAGGGGCGGGCGGTACCCTTATCTATGTGTTTCATGGGCGGGCAGGTTTGGGATGAACAGAATGTCAGGTCTGAGCCTTGTAATAAGGGGTGATGATGTCCTCTCCGCAGCCAGCCAGGCGGGGGGGCGTTGTGCAGACGCATAGTGTGGCAGGTCGGCTAGGGGGCCCGCGTCCATGACCATGAACCCGTTCCCGTAGGTCCCTTTGGAGATGCATTTGGCGACACGCTGGACTGCCCAGTTGTGCCGATTGATGTACGCGCCTTTCATTTTAGGGTGTGTGCAGCCTCCGAGGATGTGCCCTCCGGAGTCAGGGGTGTGGCAGAGGGGGCAGTTGCCATTCCCTCCCAGGCGGTAGCGCCGTTTAAGCTGTGCGTTGAAGAGGTAGCCGTAGCGGGCGTAGAGTATTTGCTTGACCAGCCAGGGGTGCCTGGTGGAGCTGGCGAGGGTGCGGTTGCTGAGGGTGGGGCACATGTTGGCAGATGCTTCCGCCCATTGCTCCAGCACTGGTGTATTATTGGTAAAGCCTTGTTGTGCTTCGGGGGGCAATGAGTTCAGGACTCCACGGTTTAGGTCACTTAGGTAGAAATTGTCAGAGTTGCGTTTGGGCCACCAGATGTTGGACCACGGTTCGTCTGGTGCTAAGCGTATGGCCTGCCCCATGGCCTCCATGTCGTTGGCGGCGACTTTGGCGGCACCTTTGTCAGCTTCCTCGTTGCCGTGGAGCCCTGTGTGAGAGCGGACTTTCAGCAGCTGGACTGGGACCCCGGCGTCGGCATACATTTGTAGCTCGTGGAGTATGTTTTCCAGCAGGTTTTTATGTTTGGATAGTAGGAGTCGTTGTGGTGCAGTAAGGGCTCGGCGGATCAAGTAGAGAGACACTAGGGAATCACTGGCTATGGTTACTTGGGTCATGCCCATCAGACAGAGTCGGGGGCGGATGTATTCTAACGCAACGAGAATGGCTGATAGTTCGGCTCTCTGGATTGTGTTGGTGCTGTTGAGGCCGCCTGGTTCGACGTAGATGTGTTCGGTCTGTTGGGACCACGCGCAAGCACCGAGTTTGTTCATTTCGTTGCCATCTTCACCGGCCGCAACTTTGATGCAAGATCCGTCAGTCCAAACAATGGTGGCGGCATCGTACAGGTAGCTGCTCCGAGTGGGGAAGGCAGCTCGTGTGGTGTAGAGGGCAGAGAGCGTGGGCATGGGCGTAGGGCATGTGTCCAGGCCCCGTGCTGCTGGGGCTTGGGGTCTAGTTAGCTGCTTTGCACGGGCTTTTGCACGGTGGCTGTATGGTCGGCCCGGTGGGGCTGTGCGGTCACGGGGGAGGGTTACGCGCGCGGGCCACTCCAGTGGTTGTCGGCGCCCTGGGGGTTGCGAGGTCGGTGGCGGCACCGCTCCAAGTTCGGCCAGGGAGGTTTGGAGACGTGTCAGGTTGTTGTTGGAGTTGAGTGCTTGTACCCCTGTGGTGTTCGCAATGAGGAGTAGCTGCAGGCCCTGCTTGCTGCTGGCAGCCTCGTCGGCCGCCCCGAGGCCATCTAACATGCTAGATGCGGATACGCCAGGTGGAATCAGGGCCAGGATGGTGACATGTGGACTCGCAAGGCACCGGCTGGCGGCGCCTTTGCCTTGTGGGATAATCATGAAGGTAATGGCGGGGG
Organism: Chlamydomonas reinhardtii; assembly: GCF_000002595.2. NCBI lineage: Eukaryota > Viridiplantae > Chlorophyta > Chlorophyceae > Chlamydomonadales > Chlamydomonadaceae > Chlamydomonas > Chlamydomonas reinhardtii. The sequence goes on from NW_025061531.1 coordinate 8,240, forward strand.
TGGCCTGGTGTTCTAGGTGTTCGATCGATGCTGTTGCCCACGCCAGTGCCTTTGTGCAGGCGTCTGGGTCAGGGTCAGGGTGGGCGAGGGAGAGGCCATCAAACGGGGCCGTGTACGCATCATGTGAGGCCCCGAAGAGGGAGTCAGCTGCGTGTTGGCTGTAATATTTAGTGGCCCGGCCCGAGCAGTTGAGTGGAGAGGCAAACCGCTCCACCAGCCCCACTGGGCGGTCAGGGTCTGAGTGTGTCGAGGCAAGGCAGTTATACAGCGCCAGCTTCAGGGACTCAGGGAGAGAGCGCTCACGTGCGGGGGCCGACTTGCATGTCTTGCCTTTGCTGTCTACCCGTGCGCGAAGTAGCAGTTTAGCCAAGTCTTCCGGGAAGCCCCCTTGAGATCGGTGCGGGCTGGTTGCGTCATGGTGGGTAGATAGGGCGTGTTCATATCGAGCTTTAAGAGTCAGCAAGGTGCCTAGCGTAACGGATGCTATGTGGCGTCCGGTAGGGCTGTAGACGTGGGCGAGGGTGCGTTCATCAGTGTATGTGTCTGGGATTTGGATTGTATACCTTCCGGTGGGGTGGACGTCGAGGTAGGGATTGCACGGGTTGGTGTCAATGCGCGTGTTCTGTTTGGTGGTACGTCGGACGTGGGACGCGGCCACGTCGGCTTGCGTCCATCGCCCTTGCTGTTGGGCAGGTGTAAGACGGGCGTCGTTGGGCTTGGGTTGTGGCATGGGTGTAGGGGGTTCTGCAAGTTTCCGCAAGTGTTCGGAGATGGCAGGGGTCCACCCTTGGAGGGTGGGGCATTTGTCTACGGGTTCGCTGGTGGGGTCCCATTTCATGCGCAGGAAATGTTTGCAGCACGCTTGCCCGTATCCCGTGTGTGCGGCAGCAGTCCCAGTATACTTCATGCGGGTGTAGGCCTCAGCCGCTCCTTTAACGATGGTTGTGTCCTTCCAGGCTACCTCATAGTAGCGCTCGGTGTGGAGACTGTCACCCTTCTCTGGGGCAGTGACGGCTTTAGTGATGGGCCCAGCTTGAATGTGCGAGATTTCCTCAATGTCGTGGTACAGGGAGTACACTAGTTGCTTCGCTGCTTGGGCAACGTGGTATGCCTGCGTCGGCCAGGGTAGTTTGCCTGTCAGGAGCTGGAGTCGGATTCCCATCCAACGCTTGAAGGGTCTTGGTTGGGGTGGGTGGTCATCCAAGTGTGCACGGAGGCGTTCACGCTCCTGCATATATTCTGTACGCATTTGTCCTTGTGGGTCGTGGTCAGCCTGGCGGGGGTCGTGGCTGTCCCCCGGTGTGGCACCAGTGATGTTCGGCCAGTTTGGAGGCTCAGGTGCAATCATGAAATCCCCAGTGTCTGCCCATCTCGGTCGGGAGTCATAAGCACAGGTGGGAGGTGTTGTTGGCGGGTTTGCGGATATGTAAGCTGTGACGGGGTTTAGCGGATTGGTGTCGTCCACCTGACTACCCAGGAAGTAGGGGTCGGCGAGGTGGGCTGGGATTGTACGGGTCGGGTTGGGGCGAGTGCGGTTTTGCGGGAACTTGCTGTGGTGGCGGGGAATTCCAAGTCGAGGCATGCGGTTGGTTCCTTGCATGTCTTTTTGTACATTGGCAAAGTAGTGTGGTGCCCACATGACAAAGTTCGGGGGACCGGAGTCATTTTCATCGGGGTCGTTGTTTAGTATAAAGCCAGATTTCTCTGTGTGGCTGCGCATATCGGTAGGTGGCAGTGGGTCGTGCCGGGGGTCAGCATCAATCTTTTGCTGTAGGCGCTTGATGGCGTTGGGTCGTTGTTTCTTACTTTTTGGCTGCAGGTGGGCCGTTGTGAGGGACGCTACTGTGGGTAGTGTCTGGGTGTTGGGGGCGTCCGGGCCCGCTGGTGTTGTTAGTGGGGGCGTGGGCTGTGTTAGTGGCGGTGGCATGGGTTGTGCTAGTGGCGGGGTAGGCAGTGTGCCTGTCAGAGTTTGGGTTAGAGTTGCCGTTGGCGACTGGGTTGGTGCTGTGGGTGGGGCACCTGTTGTTCTCAGCCTGTGGGCTAACGTGGTTTGGCGCTGGCGGGGGCCTAGGCCATTTGGGTGTTGGGGTGTTTGAGCCTCGGTATTGGGGTGTAATGCAGTCATGTGTTGGAGGTGGGCGTCCATCGTAGATTGGGTTGTTAGCTCGCCCGGGGTGGCATTGCGGGGTAGGAGGGCGGCAAAGGCTGGCGTGTTGGGGAGGGCTCTGTATCGCTGCGGAAGGGGTAAGTGACATTTGTAGTTTTCAGCCTGGTTGAAAGGTGCCTCACGGGCACCATCGCATTCCGCGCTCAGGCATAGGCTAAGGCGGTTTAGGGCCACTCGGTGCTTATGCTGGCATTGGTTGCGTGGCAGGTGTTGGAAGAGGACGTCAGAAGGAATGAGGCATGCGCGCCCCTCGGGTGTACGCTCTTTACCTACAAGGTTTCGCAAATCAAGGCCGGCTTGTGTCAAGGTAAGGACCAAGTGGTGTGAGATAGGGTGTGAGCTGCGGCTGATTGCGGTTAGCAGTGTGTTGGGTGGCCCTTTGTATGGGGCCCCGTGGTCCCATATGGTGAGGTTATAGGCGCGCATGATGCTGAGTTGTTTCAGTGTCGTATAGTAGTGGCTTTCATGGCGGAGTTTGTGCATGTCTGTAGTGCCGGCTATTCTGGTCTGTAGTTCAAGCAGGGCATGTGTGACCATTCCCAGGCGGCCTGGGTCATTCAGGGCCAATGTTAGGGCCCGTGTTGCTTTCTGCACATAGATTGGGAGCAGGGAGCCGACTCCTAGGCCGGACATTTCTGCTGGCGTTAGGACGGCTCGCGTGGGGAACCCGCGGCTGAGGCGATAGCATGTTCTGGCCAGTCGTGCGATCATATTGTCAAGTGTGCGTATGTCATTTTCCGTGTAGGGCATGACGGCGAAACTATATGCAGCAACGGATTGAATGCACGATTTGATGATGCGCAGGCATTGCTCTGGTGAGGCTTGACACGTTTGGAGGCTTAGGCTTTTGTCCGTGATATTTTTGCATAGGTACGCAAATTGGGGCCCCCAGTTTAGGGTCATTGTGACTTGCACACCGAGGTACTTGAACGGTTCCGTCGCTGGAAGGTAGGGTATACGTTGCAAGACTGGACTTTCAATGCTCATGTACTGTCTGCACTCTCAAGTAAGCAACCTTCCGGCGGATCTTACTTAGAAGCATCAGTCGTGGGTGCAGGAAGAGTTGCAAACAGGTAGTTTGCGTTCGGATAGCAGCCCGAGTCGACAGCTCCCGGCGTTGTGTGATCCTCAGGGGTCTTGATGGCGACACAGGGAGACTGGGCAACACTGCCAGTGGGGCCACCCGCAGCAGTGACAGCCTGCCTGCAATGTGTTGTAAGAAGGTAGTGCGTGGTGGCAAACGACAGTAAGGGGAATGGAGATGAGGCCGCAACAAGCCAACACAGGTGAAAGGTTCTCACGTTTATTCCTGCTACTGCTAGCTAGTGACCAAGGATGTGATGGGAATTCCTGCCCAGCATATCTACATACCTTCGGCTTGTGCGGAGTGCTGCATTGTGCAGGTATGCAGCGAACTCGTGCACGTCACTGAACAGCTTGAAGCATGGGTTAGGCTGCTGGTTCGTGGTAGTGACCATCCGGGCCACCGTTCCCTGTATGTTTCACACAGCAAGCGCAGGCCCAGCTAACGTACATGTTACTGGTTCTTCATCGTCGCCCCAAGCAAGCGAGCAATAGCGGGTAGTACACAACGAGTAGCTAGGGTGCGAGTGCTGCGTCCAGCGCTACGAATGCAAGCCACGGTGGTATGCATGCTTGAGCAGCGAGCAAAGCACATTGGCATACGGCGTACTTGGCTGGTGAGCTAAAGTTCTTGACCCCCCCCTACCCCTGCACGTACGCGCGCCTACCCACCGGCTGCTGCTGAAGGATCGAGAGGCCCTGGCAGATACTGTACACCTTGAGCCAGGCTTCGATGCGGGGCTGCACGAGTAATGATGAAATGTATGGAAATACTTGATAGTAAACAAACCACCGCCAGCAGAGTTGGCACACCAAGCCCCCCGACTCATCAGGCACGGTGCACGCGCACTTGCCCGCGCGTTGCAGCAGCGCAGGCACGGTGGCCAGCGATCATGCATGCTGCCACCTATCTACACCGTTCCGGCCGTGCACGAATGCAGCAGTTTATTTGCCCTTGTGACAAGAATAAGTATTGATTTCCGGGCTGCCCGCATGTAGGTATGCCGTTGTATATATTCATCCCCTTTATCCTGTGATGAAAGGCTGCCTGCTGATGCGCACACACCCACCTGATCAACCTGGCCGCTGACGGAGTTGTAGCCGCTCATGCACGTCCATACCGCGCTTGTCAGAGCATCAGTGGATGGGCAGTCCCGCGAATCCCCAGACACAAGCGCCGCGCGAACGTGCTCCTTGCAGGTTCGGTCCTCCGCATAGAAGACGTCTTCAATCAGCGACTGGTAAGTAGCTGCACAATCGTCATGGCGTGGAAGCTCTCCTACAACACCGGCCGCGCTCACTGTGCCCAGCAGCGGGAGAACGCAGCAGCAGCAGCTGAGCAAAGCAGCTGCGAAAACGGCTGCTAAACCGGATAGCGCTTTCATAGTCAATAAAAGGGATGGAAGCTCGCGACTGGGAATGCATGCAGCAGATGTGGAAATGACTCGACTACTGCCTTGGAGAAGTTCTGAGTAGTGCACGCAGGCAGAATTCGATCGCGCGCATGGGGCTGCGCCGGATTAGGAGCGGCTACGAACCGCTGCCCACCAGAAAGCATGCTTACAAAACAAGACTTAGGTGCAAAGTAGGTAACATTCACGCAGCTCGGCAATTTGGACGAGCCGTGCGTTCGTAATTCGCAATGACGACTGTTGCTTTATTTGGCAACATGCAGCAGGTTTGGGCCAGTTTTGGTCTTCGTGCTAGCTCGCTATCGTGCTTGCGTCGACACACTGCATATGGTTTCAGAAAGCGAGCTGTGGGCTGGCCCCTCATGCATCGCAGGCTCCGATGGTTAGTGCCCAGCCACAACCCCTCCATGTGGCTGCTCTCCATTCCCCTGCACCCGCAAGAAGCCCAGCAGCAGCCAGGCTCCCCTTGAGCGTATCATACCAACACTCATCCGGCGTCCAGGGTGCAGGGATGTGGATGTGGGCTTGAATGTTGTAGCCAACTTTATTAATGGTACGTGTAGTTGCCAGTAAGCGAGTGGCCGCATATGGGGGATCTGTGCATGTTGACCATTCCATAAAAAACAAGGGGCCCCCGTACGCTTGGGAGCTAATAGGCGTGTAACGCCCCGTCAGAGCCTCCATGCCACTACGACGCGCAGGCGCATCGGCTAGGGACACTCGGGTTGGGGCCGTGCGGGATTTCCCGCGCCACGCATGCGTGCCTTGTCACGTTCCGAAACACCCCACGCATTTCTTTCGCCTTCTGCCATACTCAACACCTCCCCGGCGCCCCACGCTCAAAGGGCTAGGCGCGGGGCGGGCGCGACCTCGGGGCTCCTTGGCATTCTGGCGAGTCGGCAGGCATGGCTCAGCAAGTCGCTCAGAACATTCGATGTACTTCCCCGCTTTGCTTGCCGCCAACATAATTTGCCTTAGAGACTGCATATCAGTGGGCACCGGATGCTTTCCTCGCGACCTCGCGAAAGTCAATTGTCCATGGACGCGCCAAGGCACTTCTCGTTCCGCCCGAATTTTCCCTGCCACCTATTTAAATGCAATAGGCATTAACAAATACTAATACGTAGCATTCGCGGTTTGCGCCAGTATGCTATGTTTTGCCGACGCCACGAACGCCTCCCCCTCCCCTGGTCCGCCTCTCCGCTCCCCTGGCCCTGCACGCTTTTCTTCGAGCCACGGACAGGGGTGTTCCTGGGGGGCTTCGCCCCCCCTGGAACGCTGCGCTGGGGGGGCTCAGCCCAACAACATGCACAGATCCCCCATATGCGGCCACACTATACCTCGGCAACTACCTGGTGGTGTGATGATGTCGGGTCTTGCTGGGCATGACATCTACCTGGGCATGGCGCCGAAGGAGCCCCGCCGTGCGTGTTTGGAAGTCGCAGGCGTCCTGCCAGCATCCTTGCTGCTGAGCCGTGGTGATGAGGTGCTCATCAGCTGCAGGGTACCCAGCAGTAGGGCTGACCAGTGGGTGGCGGGGCAGCGGCAATGCGTCTATCTATCTAGGAGGGCCTGCTGGCGGTTTTCCCCTGATCGTCAATATTGCATACCGGCTCATCTGTGGGTTCCCATTCTGCTCATATGAGGGGTTGGGGTAGGGCGGGGTCCGCGAGCAGAGGAAAGGGGGTGACTGCCCGGGCGGGGGAGGTACGGGCTGCACTGGTACAGGGGTAGGGCGCCTCACAGGACGGATTTCTGCTTTCGGTTCCCACTCTACCCGGTAATAATAATATGGCCTGTCATTGTCAGTTGCGGCGGCGGGCGGCGCGGACAAGCAACGAGGAGGGCGCCTCGGAAGAGGTGGAGGAGTTCTTCGAATGAAGCGGACGCTGATGCTGACGGGCGGCACAGCAAGGATGTGTTGAACGGTGTGTGGCAAGGACGTAATGTACGGTGCGTGGAAATGGGTCGGAGGTGGGGGTTGGGGAGGGCCCTCAGGCTGCGTGTTTGTAGATGAGGCGAGACACGGTTGAGGTTAGTTGGCGGCCTTATTACAGCAGGTCAACCTGTGACAGCTCTCCGCCCGATGGTGACTCTTTCTCCAGTCCTGTATACTTGACTCGTGAGGGTCGGTGGCTGTTGCGCCTCAGCTACGGATGCTCAAACGTCTCTCCACTCCTCGGTAACCCAGGCCGCCGCAACGCCTGCAAGGCCGCCGCCGCGCTGGCCAGCAGTGTGCCTGCAGCCAAGTCGGCGCCAGTCGGCGGCGGCGGAGCGGTTGCAATAAATTGGCGGAAACGTCCCCTGGGCGGCGGAATGTGTGTATGTGGCTGGCCCCCTGCCCCCACCCCCAGCCCCCACCCCCATCCCCACCCCAACGCCCGCCCGCCCCAGCCACGGCACCAGCAAGCCTGCGCCACCTGCCTTGACGGTGCAAGCCCACGAAGCAGCCTCAGGACATCAAACGGCATGCCTGGGAGCCTGTGGCGGCTTGCCCGGACTCGGGTGCGCCCAGGTAGCATCGCAGGTGGCGATACGGTTCGTGCTGTCCGCCCCCAGCCCCGACCCCCGACCCCACCCGGCCCCGCCACGGCACCCAAGCGCCTGCGCCATCTGCCTTGACGGTGCAAGCCCGAATCACAGCCTCAGGACAACCAGTGACATGCCTGGGTGCCTGTGGCGGCTTGCCCCGACTCGGTTGCGCCCAGGTAGCATCGCATGTGGTGACATCGGTTCGTGATGTTCGCCCCCAGCCCCCAGCCCCACCCGGCCCCGCTGCCCGCCACCAGCCTTGCGGTGCAAGCCCGAATCGCAGCCTCAGGACACCTAGTGACATGCCTGGGTGCCAGTGGCGGCTTGCTCCGACTCGAGTTCGCCCAGGTAGCATTGCATGTGGTGGCATCGGTTCGTGATGTTCGCCCAGCCCCACCCGGCCCCGCTGCCCGCCACCTGCCTTGCGGTGCAAGCCCGAATCGCAGGCTCAGGACAACCAGTGACATGCCTGGGTGCCAGTGGCGGCTTGCTCCGACTTGGGTTCGCCCAGGTAGCATTGCATGTGGTGACATCGATTCGTGATGTTCGCCCCCAGCCCCCAGCTCCGCCCACGGCCCCACGGTCCTTGACGGTGCAAGACCAAGCAGCAGCCTCAAGATATCCAGTAGCATGTCTGGGTGCCTGTGTCAGCGTGCCCCGACGCAAACACGCCCAGGTAGCATCGCAGGTGGTGACATCGGTTCGTGCCGTCGGCCCCCTGCCCCCAACCCCAGCCCCCACCCCCACCCCGCCACGGCACCCACGCGCCTGCGCCACCTGCCTTGACGGTGCAAGCCCAAGCAGCAGCCTTAGGACAATCAATGCAATGCCTGGGTGCCTGTGGCGGTGTGCCTTGACGTGGGTGCGCCCAGGTAGCATCTCATGTGGTGACACTGTTCGTGCAGTAGTCCGCCCCCAGCCCCGACGCCCACCCACCGGCCAGCCACGGCGCCCACACGCCTGCGCAACCTGCCTTGATGGTGCAAGCCCACGCAGCATCCTCAGGACATTCAATGCAATGCCTGGGTGCCTGTGGTGGTGTGCCCCGACAAGGCGGCACCCAGGTAGCATCGCAGGTGGTGATACGGTTCGTGCCGTTCACTTCCAGCCCACACCCCCACCCCAACGCCCACCCACCCCAGCCACGGCGCCAGCACGCCTGCACCACCTGCCTTGACGGTGCAAGCCACGCAGCAGCCTCAGGACATCAAGCGGCATGCCTGGGTGCCTGTGGCGGCTTGCCCGGACTCGGGTGCGCCCAGGTAGCATCTCATGGTGACACGGTTGGTGTTGTCGGCCCCCAGCCCCCACCCCCACCCGGCCCCGCCGCCCGCCACCTGCCTTGCGGTGCAAGCCCGGGTCGCAGCCTCGGGTATTTCAGTGGCATGCCTGGGTGCCTGTGGTGGCTTGCCCCGACACGGCGGCACCCAAGTAGCATCTCATGTGGTGACACAGTTCGTGCAGTCCGCCCCCAGCCCCGACGCCCACCCACCGGCCAGCCACGGTGCCCACACGCCTGCGCAACTTGCCTTGACTGTACAAACCCACGCAGCAGCCTCCAGACATCTAGCGGCATGCCGGTGTGCCTACGCTGGTGTGACCTGACGCGGGTGCGCCCAGGTAGCATCGCAGGTGGCGATACGGTTCGTGCTGTCCGCCCCCAGCCCCGACGCCCCACCCCCACCCGGCCCCGCCACGGTACCCACGCGCCTGCGCCACCTGCCTTGACGGTGCAAGCCCAAGCAGCAGCCTCAGAACAACCAGTGACATGCCTGGGTGCCTGTGGTGGTGTGCCCCGACACGGCGGCACCCAGGTAGCATCGCAGGTGGCGATACGGTTCATGCCTCCCGCCCCCCAGCCCCGACCCCCACCCACCGCCCCACCCACGGCGCCCACACGCCTGATCCACCTGCCTTGACGGTGCAAGCCCACGCAGCAGCCTCAGGACATCAAGCGGCATGCCTGGGAGCCTGTGGCGGCTTGCCCCGACTCGGTTGCGCCCAGGTAGCATCGCATGTGGTGACATCGGTTCGTGATGCTCGCCCCCAGCCCCCAGCCCCACCCGGCCCCGCTGCCCGCCACCTGCCTTGCGGTGCAAGCCCGAATCGCAGCCTCAGGACACCTAGTGACATGCCTGGGTGCCAGTGGCGGCTTGCTCTGACTCGGGTTCGCCCAGGTAGCATTGCATGTGGTGACATCGGTTCGTGATGTTCGCCCCAAGCCCCCAGCACCGCCCACGGCGCCAGCACGCCTGCGCCACCAGCCTTGACGGTGCAAGACCAAGCAGCAGCCTCAAGATATCCAGTAGCATGTCTGGGTGCCTGTGTCAGCGTGCCCCAACGCAAACACGCCCAGGTAGCATCGCAGGTGGTGACATCGGTTCGTGCCGTCGGCCCCCTGCCCCCAACCCCAGCCCCCACCCCCACCCCGCCACGGCACCCACGCGCCTGCGCCACCTGCCTTGACGGTGCAAGCCCAAGCAGCAGCCTTAGGACAATCAATGCAATGCCTGGGTGCCTGTGGTGGTGTGCCCCGACACGGCAGCACCCAGGTAGCATCGCAGGTGGTGATACGGTTCGTGCCGTCCGCTTCCAGCTCACACCCCCACCTTAACACCCACCCACCCCAGCCACGGCGCCAGCACGCCTGCGCCACCAGCCTTGACGGTGCAAGACCAAGCAGCAGCCTCAGGACATCAAGCGGCATGTCTGGGTGCCTGTGTCAGCGTGCCCCGACGCAAACACGCCCAGGTAGCATCGCAGGTGGTGACATCGGTTCGTGCCGTCGGCCCCCAGCCCACACCCGGCCCCACCGCCCGCCACCTGCCTTGCGGTGCAAGCCCGGGTCGCAGCCTAAGGTCATTCTATGGCATGCCTGAGTGCCTGTGGCGGTGCGCCCCGACACGGCGGCACCCAAGTAGCATCTCATGTGGTGACACAGTTCGTGTAGTCCGCCCCCAGACCACCCACCGGCCAGCCACGGCGCCCACGCGCCTGCGCAACCTGCCTTGCGGTGCAAGCCCGAATCGCAGCCTCAGAACAACCAGTGACATGCCTGGGTGCCTGTGGCGGCTTGCCCCGACTCGGGTGCGCCCAGGTAGCATTGCATGTGGTGACACCGGTTCGTAATGTTCGCCACGGCGGGCCTGGGCGGCAGCTGGGCGGCGGGCCTGGGCCGGAGCACGGTAGCCAAGCAGTCACTGCACGGTAACCAAGCGGTCACTGCAAGGTAACCAATTAGTCCGACACTGGTGACCATGCGGTCTGTTAACCGCCAGTGTCTATTGACCATCGGTCTGCGACCTGAAGCCTAAATAAACCGATGGTAACCCGAGTGACAAACTGGCCATTACTCCCCAGTAAGCTTTCGCCCGGCTAGACGTCCGGTAGCATGCTAGGTGGTATGGACGTCTATCTGTGTTTGTGAATCGGTTAAATCGGTGCTAGGTCGCAAACAGCCACGTATTCACTCCCTATCGACGTTATATTATTAAACAGGTATAATATGATATAATACGCATATATTACCATCGTTGGGCGGCCAACTGGCGCGCCTACCATGGTGAAATCGCGGTCCACATTTCGTTAGGATTCGGGCTACCCCAACTTCAAGGTAGCTTGTTTGCGGTCATTTGGGCCCACCTATGTGACAATAGGCATTTGAAGGAACCGACGCCAGGAAAGTGGCGACTTTTGGCCAGACCCTCAGCGACGCGCGACCGGGCCGGCCGCGCGAGAGTTCCAAACTCAACTCCTGAAGCATGGCCAAATGCAGCTCGCCCAGTGCGCCATGTGGCTTACTCGTGTATCTGTATATTTGATGTATTGCACCGTCCACCAGCACAACCGCCGACGTGTGCCAGGTCGGGCCGTACTACGATGCCCCGGCCGTGGCCTGCGTGCACTTCCTGGGCCCGGCACGCCCCTCCACTGCATCCCACTCCTGCCCCCAGCCCTCCAGGCGCCTCTGGGTACATGCATAACAGCCTTCAGCATCACACCTGGGAAAAACAGCTCGCACATGGACGCCCCCTGGGCGGCGCCCAGCCCGGGGGTGCGCGCACGGCTACACACTGCGGCCGCAGTTGGCAGGGGCTGCCGCGGCTGACAGCGCACGCCGCCATAGCCTGGATGCCCGGCGTATCACCTGGGTATTGCGTTGCAGGCGGCTATGGGCAGCCTGGAGCCGCCCACACGCACCAAGCGCTCGGCTCACTGCCACCCGCCGCACACAGCGCACACGCAGCGCATTCTCAGTCGCGGCCCGGGCGTGGGAGTCGCTGAAGGGGTGCTGCGCCGCTTCACAATACGCTTACAGACTTGCAGGTCGCATGGGGACGCGCGATGGGGCGGACAGGCAAGGCGTGTGCGGGGGCATGCAGGCTTCGCTCGTGTGGGGGGGGGCCTGGAGGGCGTGTGGCTGCGGCGGTGGGGTATGGGCCGCTTCCGTGCCTTGCAGCCTGGGCGCTGTACCTGCCCGGCTCGCAATGGTAAGCCCTGGTAAAGGGCATGCTATCACGGCGCTCGGGCCGCCAGGAATCGGCATGGCCGGGCCACACGGTGGCCGGGCGTCCGGCCACCCTGCACGCCGAGGAGCCCACGGACACAAAACAGCACTTTCCCAATACAAACTGCCCAGGCTCAGAAATCGACCCAAACACGCAAACTGGGCCGAGATAAGGCTCAGCCATATCATATGCACTACATATAGTGTACTGAAGCTGGGGAGGCGGCGGAACACCAAAGGTATGAACGATAGCACGCATCTGGCGATCTTGGACGACCCAGCACGCAGCGGCTGGCTAGGCTAGCACGCCCGCGCACCCATACCCCATGCGGGCGCCCCGCCCGCCGCATGCCCCCGACCCATCGCGCCGGGCTCTGCTGCACCATGCCACAGCTCCGTATGGGCCCTGGCCGGGCTGGGATGTAAGCGGAGGCAGCGGGACAGGTGGCAGAGCCCACCGAGCATGGCCACGGGCCGACACACGTGTGTGCCCATGGCCAGTATAGCCCCCACACACCCCCAGCACCCCCGGCCACCGCATCCCCCCGACCCATCGCGCCGGGCTCTGCTGCACTATATCATAAGAACCCTGGGTGCGTATACTGTACTGGCAAACGTATTACTAGTTTCCACAGGTATAGTTATAGTTACCACAGGTCCGTATGGGCCGTGGCCAGGATAACCGCTGGGTAACCAGCGATTAACCGCCGATGGTTTAATTGGGGCTGGAACGGTAGGGCAACTTGCTGTCATTATTATTGGCGTTTGTTCGCGTTCGGTCAGGACTCTGTGGTTGAGGGTGCGTGGGCTGGGTGGCAACTGCGTGGTCATGTAGGGCGTCGCAACATTGCCTGGCTTTGTGGGAGGTGACGCCCAGGGGGGAGAGTAGGGGATGGATTGTGCCGGCGACGCTGAGGTTGCTGGCACTCTGTGAGGTGTATTTCACTTTCCATCCCGCTTCCCGCAGGTCGGCTGCTGCAAGGGCCTGCTGCATGCTGCTGCTGCTGCTGCTGCTGCTGCTGCTGCTGCTGCTGCTGCTGCTGCTGCTGCTGCTGCTGCTGCTGCTGCTGCTGCTGCTGCTGCTGCTGCTGCTGCTGCTGCTGCTGCTGCTGCTGGTGATAAGCTCTGAGTTTGGGGCAAGCGGAACGTGCAAAGTTAATCGGAGTCTGGGTAAGCCCCATACGGGCACGGACTGAGTCCATACGGGTCACAGATGGCCGGGTCTGGGTACGGGGTTGTGCATCACAAGTGGATACGTGGGGGGTTGGAGGTGCGAGACACACGAAGACCCCGACGGCCGACGCGTCACGAACTCAAACAGCGGCACGCTGACACGAACCCCGGACGGCACCACGTAACACCGCACAACACGTAAAAGGCAAGGCACGCCACGACGCGTTTCGGCCTTGCCAGGGCCTCATCAGGTGGCTTTAGCGTGAAGGACAGGCACGCGCACACGCCCCGTTCGACAGACGCACACGCATGTTCACATCGCACACGTCACTTCGATGCTCACGCACAAACGTCCAACCAAAAGTACAAACCTTTCGTTTGTGATAGTCCGGTGCTGGCTGTGTGGGCGAAATGACCGGCGGAAGCGCGTCAAGGAGCAGGATGAGGTCCAGAAGGTGTGCGTAGTCGCGTAGGCGTCAAATATGATTCACATGCGAGCAAAGAAAGCGGAAACATAGGGGCACGGGGTCGGTAAGCGAGTGTAGAAAGGTCGATTGATGTTGCAATGATCGCGGGAGCGAGCGAGGTGCTCAGTTGCGCGCAGCGTGACGACATGCAAAATAATAGGGTGAGGGCAGAGCAAGAGTGGAGTAGCAGTCTTTGGCGTTCGGCGTTCGGTGCAGAAAGCGGGAAGCATGTATTCGCACGGGAAGTTCCGGAGCATTATTTGCGTTGAACAAAAGCCAAAGCAGTATGTGTCAGTTCCGAAAGCAATATGTTTTGAGAAAAACGTACGCATTTTAAACGGGTGGGGCACAAGCATGGGCGCGAAAATCCAGAAGTACGGAGATGCAGCGCTGCATGCAATTGCGAGTTTATTGGCAAAAGCCAAGTTCACTTACAGTTGCTGCTGCTGCTGCTGCTGCTGCGCAACCCCGCCATTGCGCAAGGGTCCCGTGGTGCAGGAAAACCGTGGGTGGCACCATGCCGTACCGATCAGTTTTGCAACTGAAAGGTAGGAGTGGTGCCACCTTCCGGCAAGCACCACCCACTACCTTCCAAAACGTCTTAAACAACCATTAAATCAGATGTGGTCAGGGAAGACGGCTAGGAGCCAAGCATGTGCCAGAGAAAGGCCGGTGAATACGGGATTGTCACGCCAGCTCGTGTGACCGGACACGGCGAGGGATAGTGCTGGGAAAGCTGCCTAACGTCAGGGTTAGGGTTGTTGCGGCTGTCGGGTTTAGGGCAGTGTCAGTGCGGAACGGGTGCCTCCCGGGCTCCGGACGGTAGAAGGCTGAGTCATTGCTAGCCTTATTCTGCGGTGCTTTACGGGTGTGAAGTACGTTGGAACGCAGTTTGTAGATGCCGTTATGACGCGGCTAAGGATTTGCGTATCCGGATGAGGCGATTCCCCCTTGGGGCGCCGTTGTTTGTGTGGTCACCAGCTCGAGACGACTTGTTCTGTCTCGAGCTCTCTGGTACGGCTTGCTGGTTAGCGATTTCACAGACAGAACCCCGCTGCGCCTATACACGGCCGGTGGTAATACGCGTTTAACCAACAAGAGGTCTTACCAGAATCGATATCTCGTCAACCTAAATTAGTCTGTGCGCTCAGCAAGGGGCAGTGAGCCACGCAGCACCACATCAGTCAGGGCACGTCAGGAAGGCGTTATCACGCGTTAGGGCGTGACAGGATGGGTACCATGTGGCAAAAAGAAACAAGTAACAAGTGCGTTGCAACTATATGAGCCTGGGCATATCTCGCTCATATTGCACGCAGTAGGCGGTTTGTGTAAACGGAGTTTCCCGCGATGCACGTGCGGGGGGTCCAAGAAAGAGGCGGGCAAGAGCGGGTTGAGAAGCTTGTCCGTGACCCAAGGTCCTGGGGACCTCCGCCTGGTCACGGTCACAGTCGGGATGGAAGTGAGGTATGTGTTCACGGCCGTAGACCGTGAGGGCACATAACCTCACTCAGGTCATAGACGGTGCGACGAGGGGAGTAACATATGCCCAGATGCGCGTGCAAGTGCCCCCATGCGGACCCGTTCGGACTGGGATTGTAGTCCCATAATGTCCTACGCGCTCATCCATACAGCGTCACGCTCCCTCGTTCATAACACTGTACAGACTGCAAGAAGGGTCAATGTGCTGCTGGTGATAAGCTCTGAGTTTGGGGCAAGCGGGACGTGCAAAGTTAATCGGAGTCTGGGTAAGCCCCATACGGGCACGGACTGAGTCCATACGGGTCACAGATGGCCGGGTCTGGGTACGGGGTTGTGCATCACAAGTGGATACGTGGGGGGTTGGAGGTGCGAGACACACGAAGACCCCGACGCGTCACGAACTCAAACAGCGGCACGCTGACACGAACCCCGGACGGCACCACGTAACACCGCACAACACGTAAAAGGCAAGGCACGCCACGACGCGTTTCGGCCTTGCCAGGGCCTCATCAGGTGGCTTTAGCGTGAAGGACAGGCACGCGCACACGCCCCGTTCGACAGACGCACACGCATGTTCACATCGCACACGTCACTTCGATGCTCACGCACAAACGTCCAACCAAAAGTACAAACCTTTCGTTTGTGATAGTCCGGTGCTGGCTGTGTGGGCGAAATGACCGGCGGAAGCGCGTCAAGGAGCAGGATGAGGTCCAGAAGGTGTGCGTAGTCGCGTAGGCGTCAAATATGATTCACATGCGAGCAAAGAAAGCGGAAACATAGGGGCACGGGGTCGGTAAGCGAGTGTAGAAAGGTCGATTGATGTTGCAATGATCGCGGGAGCGAGCGAGGTGCTCAGTTGCGCGCAGCGTGACGACATGCAAAATAATAGGGTGAGGGCAGAGCAAGAGTGGAGTAGCAGTCTTTGGCGTTCGGCGTTCGGTGCAGAAAGCGGGAAGCATGTATTCGCACGGGAAGTTCCGGAGCATTATTTGCGTTGAACAAAAGCCAAAGCAGTATGTGTCAGTTCCGAAAGCAATATGTTTTGAGAAAAACGTACGCATTTTAAACGGGTGGGGCACAAGATTGCATTGGTTACAAGAGGGACCTGCTGACGCAGTTCACGAGCCAGTGACGTGGAGAACGAACACCCTGCTCTGGACCCCAGGGGCGTGCCGCCTGCAGCGCCGTCGGCCTACTCTAGCTCTAGTAGGCTTGCTCCCATAGGACGCTCCTCCCGCCATACCGAACATGTTACTAGGTGCCATCACTCCACCTCCTCTTCCATTATGACACTTCGTGGTCTGTTCAGCTTCATACTTCCATCTGCTCTGCGCTCAATCCAAGGGTGGCCTGGCGAGACTCGGTCCCACCCCCTCGGTTTGGCACCAAGACACACATACGATTGTAACCTAGACCAGAAGTCTGCTATAACTTGCGATTTGATGCGCGCCATTACTGCGTTCCCATCGATCACTCCTTGCTCGTTCCTGGCTGCATATAGCAATCTCCTACCATAATCCATCGCCGAGGTTGCTGCCATGCAGACTACATCCCAGACAGCTTGTTCAATTGTATGATGCGGCTTAGTTGTCAGCCATAAGTGTGGGCACAAGCATGGGCGCGAAAATCCAGAAGTACGGAGCTGCAGCCAAGCGGGTCCCACTCCAGGAAAAAGTGTGTCCCCAGGGAGGCGCCCACGCGACGGCACCAAAAACCCCTGATAGATTGTCCTTCAAGGATGCCGCCACGTCTACGGCTACGTCTCTCGGCGCCTATGGCTTACTGATGCTTGAAGGAGAATCTATCAGGGGGTTTTCACCGCGTGCCGTCCGGGGGGTGCGTTTCCCCAGCCAAACCCGCACGCCGAGGAGGCCAGGAGACGTCGCCCCGAGAAAAATGCAGAGCGGGATACAGACTCCGCCACTTAATATATATGTTACATGCAATCTGTTGGAGCAATAGCGCTTGACAGCAGGCTAAAACGTGCTCGTCGAGGCTCAAGTCGCGAAATTGACCGAAGCCAACATCCTACATAGGCGTTGTTTTTGGGCTTTATTGATTGCCGTCAACACAGATATATGCGTAGGTGTAGTTAGGCTACTGTCTGGCCTGATATGGCGTGTCCTGGCGAACGCGACATTTAGATGTTCGAGGTCGGCCCCGGCTCGATTCAATGCCCCCGGGTTACTCTAATGACCTTATGTGTGGTATAAGATGCTATAGGAAAGGTATTGGGCTGGGGACACGACCGGCCCGTAGGGCCGTGCGCGAGTGGGACCCGCTTGGCTGCAGCGCTGCATGCAATTGCGAGTTTATTGGCAAAAGCCAAGTTCACTTACAGTTGCTGCTGCTGCTGCTGCTGCTGCTGCTGCTGCTGCTGCTGCTGCTGCTGCTGCTGCTGCTGCTGCTGCTGCTGCTGCTGCTGCTGCTGCTGCTTTTCGGAGTGGTTTGTGCCGGCGGTGTAGCCTGCTGCTGGCTCCATGATGTTGATGGTGTCGTGTTTGCTGGAAATCACAAGGAAGTCTGGGTCCAGGGCTGTGGCAAGGGAGATGGAGGGGATCGGTCGGATGTCGGGGCGGTACTGTAGGTGTAGTAGGTGGCGCCCTGCTGCTGCTTTGCCCTCCTGGTCGGGGAGCAGCCACGGCGGCAGGCGGTTGTCAGCCGCGTAGTCTGGAAGGTCGGCTTTAGACGTGGCGTCCATTACCATGTACCATGTACCATGTGCGATGGCTCATGCAATGGTCTGGACTGCAATGTTGTGTTGTTTAATGTACATTGCACGGAGTTGGGGGTATGGCAGCCTCCCAGTATATGGCAACCGGAGTCGGGTCCGCACAGAGTGCGTGGGCATGCATGGGGCAGGGGTGTCGGGGCCAGTGCGGGGGGCGCGGCGGGCCTGTAATTGTGCGGCCGAAGCGGGCTGCACGTTCATTGTTCCACAGCATAAATAGTCTATGCAGCGCTTGGCCTTGCGGTGCCTGCCTGATGATTGTAGCAGGTTCATGGTGCGGGTACTGGGCGAGTTAGTTCCAGGCCTGGAATAGCGTTGGCGACGAAGCCGGTGTAGAGGTTTTTGCGGGTGTGGGCGACGTGTGCCAGCCACTCGGCCCCAGCCAGGCATCCGCTCTCCCTTGGCATTTTTCACTGCCGCCTTACCTGTTTGAATCGCTGAATGTGCTTTGAGCTGGGCGGGGGGGAGAGCGGTTTGGCGGGTGACCTATCGTGCACCTTTTTGACGCGGTGCGTGTGGTTTCTTTACGGGCACAAGGTGCGGCACGTGGGAATGTACCATACCCAGGTCGTGATGGGAACTGGCCTGCATGTGCGCAGCATAGGTTGCATCCTGTCGACATAACCATTGGGCACAGCAAGCGAGGCGAGAGTGTGCTGCTGACACAGTCAGACAGTTCCCCCCTACACAAAAACTACACACGCACGTTTACCCTCACCCCATCACCTACCCCACTAATACACCCGCCCAGGTCGCAAGTCATTTCATAGCGCAAGGGCGCATGACCCTTATCACAGCGATGCTAACCATCGGAGGTGATAACCCCTCTTACCCCTCTGCGTGGGGTAAGTATCTAATAGCATCGGTGACAGGAGGGACCAGTTCACTAGCCAGCCTCACGGGCTGGGGGTTGCAAGACCACCCACGTGACCGGCCCACCCCTGCCTTGCACAGATTCAGATCATCATTTCCTGTTGGTTAGCCGTCACCACAATCTGGATGCAGTGATCGCTCCTGGAAAGCTACTAGACGCCACCGTACAAGCAACACAGAAGCACGCAGAGAGTTGCATAAGTACGAAGATCTATCATCACTGCTACCGTATGTTTATAGGAAGTCATGCAATCACTCCATGCTTATGATCCTCATCACCTCATCAAGGCTCATGCTCAACGGCTTGGCTCAATCCACGGCGGCATACACACAGCAGTCGCGGTGAACGCTTGAGGCGGCCCCCAGGCACACCTACCAACTGGGCGTACCTGCCTGCCTTAAGACTGTCCCATCGCACACCTACCAACTGGGCGTACGTGCCAGTGCCATGAGCGCAAACACTAACACAACTACACCCCACACCGGAAACCGAGTGCGACCACTGCCACCCGTACCACCACCACTAGTTGCAGGCGCATTAGTGTACGGGTTGGGTGCACGGCTGCCAATGCCACCACTGCTGCTACTGCCACCGCTTTGTCCGGCGGTGCCATTTGGTGTCGCCGTGCCGGCAGGCATATAGAATGAAGCCTGCAGGTTGGTCGGATAGTAAGGCCCGGCAGGATCCAGCACATTGCTGGCCGCATCAAACACGGAAAGTGGGTTCTGGCGCCCAAAGTCCGATGCCAGGAACTCGGAGCAGTTGGGCGATCCATATGTATCAGCTTGGAAACTCCGCTTGCTGTTTAGTGGCATGCACATGTTCGACAAGTTCATAATGGCCCTGGCCCAAGGGTCAGAAGTGAAGATGCTGTTATCCTGAACGATCAGGGGCTCCAGATGCGCCAGCTGGCAGGAGCCGTAGTACCACGCACAGTAAGGTACGTAGTTGCATGCCTCCCGGCTTTCTTGAATCGAATCACACTTGATGAGAGCATTGATGGCTCGCATGGAAACAGGGCAGGCGCCGTAGAAATATGAGATGAAGTCGGTATTGATGTACACCGTGTTGTAGTACGTTGCAAGTGTGAACGTTATGTTCCTCAATATGTAGTCACTTAGCAACTGCGGGGAACATACATGAGGCAAAGACAATGATTAAATGCAGGCCGGAGGCAGGCCAGGTGCAGGCTGGAACGCTAGGAGCGGGCATGCAGGCTTGAGGCAGGTCCGCAAGCAGTGATCGCATGCGAGGCAGGCGTTATTACCTTCCGTTCTGCTGGTTTCAGGTACGTGGAGTAGAGTTGTGCCAAGTAGGACTGATTGGTGGCCCACTTGGGCAAGCAGAGTTGGCTCTGCCTTGTCTCGTACGGCCATTCAAAATCTGTTCAATCATATAAATTCCATAGCTTCAGCTCCCACCACACCACAAGAGGTGCTAACTTACCGAAATATCCTTTAAACGGGGAGAAGATGTCCACTCCAAGTGTGTCAAGCATTGCGTCCGTGTCAAACGCCGGATCAAATATCTGATCCAAAGTGCTGTTGTCTGCGTACTGTACTTTATTGTACGCAGCAGAAGGCAACACTTTCGACACATCCGCCCAAGTACACAATGGGTTATCAAGGCAAGCAGCAACAGTGCCGCCGTATGCAGGATTCAGATTGTCACATGTCAAAAGAACATCCATGAGGGACCCTGGGCACACAAGGGAATTGCGCAGAGCCTGCATTGCATAAAACAATCAAGGTGGGCGGAAATGTGTCAACCTCAAGTCATAACTAAATTGATGCCGGCGGCACTACTACTCACATCCGCGGGCATTGGAATGGTGTTGTAGGCGCTGTAGTCGACAGGGCAGGGACCGCTCCCTCTACCACGTGCCAGGCACTGCTGAGCCAGGGCGCGCGCGATGACCCTGTGCACGATAACAACGCACCACAAAACGTTGCAAGACTGGACTTTCAATGCTCATGTACTGTCTGCACTCTCAAGTAAGCAACCTTCCGGCGGATCTTACTTAGAAGCATCAGTCGTGGGTGCAGGAAGAGTTGCAAACAGGTAGTTTGCGTTCGGATAGCAGCCGGAGTCGACAGCTCCCGGTGTTGTGTGATTCTCAGAGGTCTTGATGGCGACACAGGGAGACTGGGCAACACTGCCAGTGGGGCCACCCGCAGCAGTGACAGCCTGCCTGAAATGTGTTGTAACAAGGTAGTGCGTGGTGGCAAACGACAGTAAGGGGACTGGAGACGAGGCCGCAACAAGCCAACACAGGTGAAAGGTTCTCACGTTTATTCATGCTACTGCTAGCTAGTGACCAAGGATGTGATGGGAATTCCTGCCCAGCATATCGACATACCTTCGACTTGTGCGGAGTGCTGCATTGTGCAGGTATGCAGCGAACTCGTGCACGTCACTGAACAGCTTGAAGCATGGGTTAGGCTGCTGGTCCGTGATAGTGACCATCCGGGCCACCGTTCCCTGTTTCGCACAGCAAGCGCAGGCCCAACGTACATGTTACTGCTGGTTCGTCATCGTCGCCCCAAGCAAGCGAGCAAGCGAGTACACAACGAGGTAGTACACATACAATGAGTAGGATTGCGAGTGCTGCGCTACTAGCGCTACGAATGCAAGCCACGGTGGTATGCATGCTTGAGCAGCGAGCAAAGCACATTGGCATACGGCGTACTTGGCTGGTGAGCTAAAGTTCTTGACCCCCCCCCCTACCCCTGCACGTACGCGCGCCTACCCACCGGCTGCTGCTGAAGGATCGAGAGGCCCTGGCAGATACTGTACACCTTGAGCCAGGCTTCGATGCGGGGCTGCACGAGTAATAATGAAATGGATATACTTTGTAAACAAACCGCCAGCAGAGTTGGCACACCAAGCCCCCCGACTCATCAGGCACGGTGCACGCGCACCACCTATTACCCCTGACCGTGCACCACCCCTGACGCGCACTCGCCCGCGCGCTGCAGCAGCGCAGGCATGCACGGTGGCCAGCGATCATGCATGCTGCCACCTACACCTTTCCGGCCGTATAGTGCACGAATGCAGCAGTTTGCCCTTGTGACATCAATACGCATTGATTTCCGGGCTGCCCGCATGTAGGCATGCCGTTGTATATGTGCGTCCCCTTTAATCCTGCTGTGAACGGGCTGCCTGCTGATGCGCACACACCCACCTGATCAACCTGGCCGCTGACGGAGTTGTAGCCGCTCATGCACGTCCATACCGCGCTTGTCAGAGCATTGATGGATGGGCAGTCCCGCGAATCCACAGCCACAAGCGCCGCGCGAACGTGCTCCTTGCAGGTTCTGTCCTCCGCATAGAAGACGTCCTCAATCAGCGACTGGTAAGTAGCTGCACAATTGTCATGGCGTGGAAGCTCTTCTACAACACCGGCTGCGCTCACTGTGCCCAGCAGCGGGAGAATGCAGGAGCAGCTGAGCAAAGCAGCTGCGAAAACGGCTGCTAAACCGGCGGATAGCGCTTTCATAGTCAATAAAAGGTATGGAAGCTCGCGACTGGGAATGCATGCAGATGTGGAAATGACTCGACTACTGCCTTGGAGAAGTTCTGAGTAGTGCAGGCAGAATTCGATCGCGCGCATGGGGCTGCGCCGGATCAGGCGCGGCTACGTACTGCTGCCCACCAGGAAGCATGCTTACAAAACAAGACTTAGGTGCAAAATAGGTAACATTTACGCAGCTCGGCAATTTGGACGAGCCGTGCGTTCGTAGTTCGCAATGACGACTGTTTCTTTGTTTGGCAACATGCAGGTTTCGGCCAGTTTTGGTCTTCGTGCTAGCTCGCCATCGTGCTTGCGTCGACACGCTGCATATGGTTTCAGAAGCGAGCTGCGGGCTGGCCCCTCATGCATCGCAGGCTCCGATGGTTAGTGCCCACAACCCCTCCATACGCACCAGGGGAGCACATGTATGGTGCGTCCTCCCCTGGGACGCACCATGTGCTATAGGTCCCCATCAAACAATTGGCACGCGCGCAACCAACAGTTCGTATACTTTGTGGCTACCAAACTAGCATATAGCCTAATCGGGCAAGTAGGCGGCTCATAACCTCGATCTGCGAACCATGATCGTGACCCCCAACGATACATGCTGTAACACACTCATACATCACCAACAAAACATAAGACTACACACTCGATCGTCTGCGGCCATGCACGTCAAACGACAAAGCAACATGTTGCAGCAAATCCTTGCCCTAGCAGCTTTTGTTCTACTGCACGAACGCGTGCTGGGGTGCAACAGTCCAAATGGACAGGAAATTGTTTGGGGCAGCAGTAGTCGATACACATGGCAATGCAGCGACTTCAGCTTCAGCGGGGTGACCGTGCGTGTCCAGGATGGGCCTTCCTCAAGTGTAGGCGCGTACCTGGCCTCTGGATCCAACTGTGACAACGATTTTTACTTTGCGGGGGCCGGGGGTGAAATGGGCGATGGCGGTTCAGGGAGTTGGACCCTGAATTACGCGCAGACCTCGAGGATTGCAACTAATGACAATTCTCGTTTTTGCGTAAAGCTTTACTGCCGCAATTCCTTCATCAATTGCCGCGTATGGCTAACCATAACTTACTCACCTCCAGTAGGTAGGTGGGCGGGGTGCGTGTGTTCATGCATGATTGTACCCGCCTTGCGCACCTGCATGCGTGCTGACTGGTGACATCAACGCAGCTACGGGCCGGTGCGGCCCTATACCGGATGCCTCCATTTTAGCCAGCGTGGGACAGGAAACTGCCAGCACTTCTGGTGGCCAAACCGAGACCTGCAGCCTCCGGTATAATTATGATCAGGTTTGCCCGCCTACCATGTCCCAGTGTGGATGCGCATACGGCTCCATCAGTCAGATTAATGGCATACCGTGAGTCTACTCATCAGCACCTTGCTTGACGCGTGCGATGCGTACACACTTTGACCGCTACCATGTTTGTTGGCTTGCAGATACACTGCCGCTTGCTGCTGCCAGCGCTTATCAAGTCCCCCGCCACCACCACGCCCGCCGCCACCACCACCGCCGTCGGCACCACCACTCCCGCTCCCCCCAGCAGTTTATAGGTCCAGCAGCAGCTCTGCTGGTACGAGTGGTGGTGCTATCGCCGGCATTGTCATAGGTATCGTGGTGGCCGCAGCTTTGCTCGCTGCGATTGGAGTTGTTGCCTATCGTCGCCGGCGTGGTGCCGCAGCCACTGGCAGCGGCAGTTCACAAGCTCAGGGTGGTGCCGAAGGCCCGGACAAGGACAACGCCAACCGCGTTGCTAACAATAACAATCAGCAGCAGGCCAATACCCACGCCAATCCTACTATCATCAGTAAGGCCCGAAGTGCGCTGGTAGGCATTATGGGGAAGGTCAGTGCCTCATTCTACTCATTCAAGTCGGCGGCCGCCGAGGGTGCCGCCACCAAACCAACGGCTGCTGCTGCCGCTGCTGCCCAGGTGAGCCAGCCGCCTGACAGCCCGCTGCCTGTTCTTAGCATCGCAAACTGACGCACGCAGCTGATGTAACTATTTAACGGGGACGTAATGAATAATTGCAGACACCGGGTTATGGCACCAGCACGCCCGCCGCCATGATGACTGCTCCACAATGCCAGCCTTACACAACGGCCGTGATGATGGGCATGCCGCAACCGCCGCCCTTCGCCCAGCAGCCCATGACCGTCAACAGCTCCGCCTTGCAGCCGCCGCCGTTCATTCCCCCACCACTGGCGCAGTCGAACGAAAAGCCCCAGCCCCTTTACGCCGCCGGCATGCCTGCTGCCATCCCGCCGCAGTTCCCCGCCGCTCCACATGCCGGCGGCGGCGGCAACCCCCTGTACCCCATGATGATGCCCATGCAGCCGCCGCCGCCGCCCGCCGCCCCGCATGGCGGCAGCCCTCTCTACCCTCAGCCCGCCGGCCCCCAGTACCCCCAGCAGCCTTATCAGCAGCCGCCGCACATGTGAGTAGTCGAGATGATGCGGCCATACATTATAATGATGCACATCGGTATCAAGTATAAATGCCGCCTTTAGCAAAATCTCAGGCGGGCGGTGTTGAGCTGTGCCATTGAACGTACTTGCTTGTGTGGGGCCCCTACCTGCTGTACCGGCAGAGGCAGGTAGTGAGCACTCTGTGCACATTGAAGATTATTTGATACAGTAATAATCAGTAATAATCAAGTCCTGAACAGTGAAATACTGTAGTTGCGATAGATCTGGGGCTGGTGATAAGCAAGCGACTGTTGCATACGACGCGGGGCGGGCATGTATGATTGGGTTAGATAGCTGGACGCGTGCTGGCAGCAAGGTGTGGAGACACTTGCTAATGATGCAAAACAACAGGATAGACGTAGCATGGGGCCATCAGGCCATCAGCAGATCAAGGTTCGGGACAGGTTGGTGACAGCGGCGGGTTAATTGCTTGTGGCTGGCAGACTCTTGGTGCAGGCGCTCGTGCGTTTAATTACGTTTCGGAGTAATCACGTACGTGCGCAATTTCTTGCTTTCCTGCTGGGCTACGGTAGCGCTTTGCAGCCATTGGTGATTTACATGCTCCGCGCTTTCATGTATTAGCCACGCACCGATGGCATGCCAAGGGGATGCATGCTTTGCGCGGCGACGCCAGTACGACAGACACATCACAACGCTGCTTGGATGGACCTCCGATGCAAAAATGCAGGGCGGGCGCGGAATGAAGCAGCCCGCTAAGGATAACTACTGGTCTAGACTTTGCAGGCCTCAATGAAAGGTAGAGTTGAACCCGGCAGACACAGCAGGTAGCCAGGTAGGCAAATTGAGAAGCCCTATGCCAGCGAGCCAATCAAGCCGCAACTACGCGATCGGTTGGGGGCCCGGAGCCCAGCTACTGATGCGGGACCGGGTGTAATGGTCGCCGCGCACGGTCCCGCGCACATCAGCAGCTGCTACGCATGGCCCCGTTACAGGTCCGGAGCGGGTGCAAGCGTATGCGGGTGCATTGTTTACTGAGGGTAGCAATGTAGATAGGGCGGGGCGTGGGATGGTGCGGCCGCCGCCATTGCATGAATGCCCCTAATGGCACCAATCAGGACGACTTCATTGCTGGATAGAAGAAAAGTACGGCGCCCTCCCTACGTACCCTGCCCCTGCCCCTGCCCCTGCCCCTGCCCCTGCCCCTGCCCCTGCCCCTGCCCCTGCCCCTGCCCCTGCCCCTGCCCCTGCCCCTGCCCCTGCCCCTGCCCCTGCCCCTGCCCCTGCCCCTGCCCCTGCCCCTGCCCCTGCCCCTGCCCCTGCCCCTGCCCCCTGCCCCTGCTCCCCGTTGAAGCCCGACACTACCACCACCAACGGGAACAGCAGTAATGATATCAGGTACAGCAGCCTACAGGACGAGCTGGCAGCAGCCAGTGGAACGTGGCGCAATGATCTGGGCATGAAGAGTTGGGCAAGCAAGAATCGTCCAGGTGTTCAGGAGCGGCAATGGGAGCCCAGCAAGCGGTAACGCGTGTACGTTTTTTGTATGCAGTGGGAGGCGGCGGTTGATGGCGGCAAGCAATGGTGGGGCCGGGGTGGAGGGCAGGTGCTACCAGGCTAGCGGGTGCATGTGCTGCAGGCCTGCAGCCGTCACCACGCATGAGTATGGTGGTCATGCCCCGCACTATCTACCCTTCCTGTAAACGGTAACGCTAGCAAACTTCCGCAGCTTTCCCGGGAACTGCCTCCGCCTCATCAGCTACCCCCAAGCGCAGTAGCGGTAGCCTGTTCCGGAACGAGTGCACGACCTGAGCTACATGGCACACGGGGCGAGCAGGGCGTGCCACGATGTGGGAGGAAGACCTGACGGCGCGCAAGTGTCACATACCCTATGGAAAGCCCCATCAAGTCCTCTTTACGGCGTTTCCTGCTACACATGACCTTCTTCGGACGTGCCACATCCGCAAGCCTCCGCGGGGGATCCACTGACGACGTTGCACGCTCCGGTCAACGGCATCCCATTCATCCGCGCTTAGCCTCCTCCTTGCCTGCGTGCTCCCTTGCGGCCGCTGTTGGTTGAAGCAACATACAGTGATACAGCAAAGCAAGCTAGCAGCCGGAAGTCAGCCGCAGCCACAATCCAGGCACGGGTGATGCCCACGCTGTCGCTCGGTAGAACTCACGCCGGCGGGCCATACATGTATACCTAGCAAAGTCCGCCTCTTAACGCGGGATCTGCTCGCTCGCGCAGTTGCATATGCTGTGCCAAGCTGAATGTATCATGTATGACATACGTCGACCGCGTTGACTGGGTAATGATGCTAATTTAAACCGCTTCAGGGCAACTGGGCGAGGCAGCCAGACTGGGCGAGGCAGCCAGCGTTTCGCTGCACGGTCCTGAGTCCCACCTGAGTACGACAGGTCGGAAAAGCGTTTCCTCCCGCAGCCATTGACAACTGACACATGGACCATTATACTAAAGCGCGGTATTATACAAAGGTGCACAGGCCGTCGTTAACCATCCCAGCTTGTCATCCCGCGCACCCGTGGCCGAGCCGGACTGAATGACTGACTGACTACCGGTACAGGAGGGAATTGCTAACACCTCCCGCCGACCTACCCTCTCCCTCCCATTCCTGACGGCGGTCTGGGCGGCCTGCCACCTTAAAGCCTGGCTTACGCCGCCTGTGCTCGCCTACACGCAGCCTACACGTGCATACACGCAATACTAAGTGCGCCCCCAGGCAGGCAGCCAGCACGTCAAGTGAAACCCTCAGTCGCTTGGTCGGCCACTCGGCCCCAGCGGCCGCTCCAAACACCGCACCCATCAACCCCGGTACCCTCAATTCAAGCCCAGGCCTTGCAGTGCACAGCTGTCACAAAGTCCCACACCCAGCCAACCAGCCAGCCAGCCAGCCAGCCAGCCACCCGGCCGCCTACAGGTAGCGGCGGATGATGTCGTCGCGCAGCTCCATCATGACACGGACCTGGGGGGGGGAGAGGTGGTTGGGGCCGGGGGAAGGGTGCGGGGGCGGTAGGTAAAGATTGTAATGGGTGGGTATGGTGGTGGGGTGAGGTGTGCCATTGCAATCGGCATTTGCTGGCACCCTGCCCGCCCCGTACCTCCGCCCCGCTTGTATACTGTTGTCCTCTTAATCCCAATCCCAATGCCCTCAGACAAAGAGCCCTGGTCCCGGCCTCCGGCCCACCGCCCTCCCGGCCCCACCTTGCGCGGCAGCACGGCCGCCTCGGGCGTGTTGAGGTTCTTGGCGGCTCCGTCGCGCATGAGGTGGTAGGCGCGCAGTGTGTTGTCCAGCACCAGGAACAGCCGCTGAGGGGTGGGGAGGGGGGGGAGATGGTGGGGGGAGGTAAGGGAGGTGAAGGGGGTTGCAAGAGTGTGCAGGTGAGAGGAGAGCAGCTTGCAGCGCAGCCCAGCACACACCCTCGTTCCTGTGACCTATCCTGTCCCCTGACCCTCCCCCCCCCCGCCCCATGCGTTGGGCTCAGACCCGGCCCTCCCCGCCCCGCCCCACCCCACCCATGTGCGCGCCCCGCTCACCTGCGGCGTGCTGTACAGGTAGTCGTGTGTCTCTGTCATGCGGATGGGCCCGGGCGTGATGGCCTTGTCCAACAGGTTGCGGCGCTCGGTGGGGTCCGTCACCGTGAGCAGGTACTCGATGATGCGCTTCTCCGCGGGCTGCTGCCGGTCAAAGTGGTCGCGAGCCTGGGGGCGTGGTGAGGGTGGTGGCGAGAGACAAACAGAGAGACATGGGAAGCATGATAGCTGATTAGCTTTGCTTATGTCCGTCATCTGACTCATTTCGCGTCCAACACCCCCCAGCGCTTGTCAACTGCGTCAGCAGTTCCCTGTTATAGCCAATGCAATCCTGGCCCCGCCCTCCCCCCCTGCCCTTGCCCTCCTCTCCCCTCCCGCTCCCCTTCCCTCTCTCCCCATCCCCGCCCCCTCTCTGCCCGTGCTCACGTGGCGGTACAGCTTGTACGCCACCCACTTGGCCTCGTCCTTGCTCATGTTGGTGTCGCGCGCCGCGCCGTAGGCCTTGGCGCTGATCTGCAGGAAGGCGGGGTCTATGCGGCCGCTGGAGGACAGCTCCGCCATGCGCTTGTCCAGGTCCTCCATGCTGCTCACCTGCAGAGTGCAAGGAGGGTTGGGGGGCGGGGCAGGGCAGGGGTGGTTAGTGTGTTCCAAACCCATATGTACAATCCCAGAGCCCGAACCGGTGCATGGAGCGCGGACGCGGCAGCTTGAGAGGGAGTGGGGGATTGCGCAGCGCCGCGCGTCTAACGGTGCTTCGCAGGGGCGAAATGGAGGCGCGGCGGAGACATGGCGGCGTGGAGGGGTGCATGTGTACCGCACACACACATGGCCCGGATCAGCACGCGCGTACCCCAGTGCGGGCGCTACCCGACCCGGCCCAGTCCCGCCTGCCCTGCCAACCGAGTAGCATGACGGTGGCCTCGCGCAGCTGGCAATGTCCTCCCTCCTCCCTCCTCCCTCCTCCCTCCTCCCTCCTCCCTTCTCCCTCCTCCCTCCTCCCTCCTCCCTCCTCCCTCCTCCCTCCTCCCTCCTCCCTCCTCCCTCCTCCCTCCT
>NW_025061531.1:37324-44824 GCF_000002595.2 Chlamydomonas reinhardtii
TCCCTCCTCCCTCCTCCCTCCTCCCTCCTCCCTCCTCCCTCCTCCCTCCTCCCTCCTCCCTCCCTCCCTCCCTCCCTCCTCCCTCCTCCCTCCTCCCCCCAGCCCTCCTCACCGAGCTGAGCAGGTCCCGGTACAGCTCCGCCGCCGCCGCCAGCTTCTCGGGCTCCGCCGCCACGGCGTCGTGGTTGGCGATGAGCGCCACCAGCCGCGTGTTGAGCAGCACCAGCGTGTCGCGCTTGGAGGCGTCGTCCTGCAGGGGGGGGGAGGCAAGAAGGGAGGGAAGGAGGGAGGGAGGGAGGGAGGGAGGGGGGAGGGGAGGCGCAGACAGGGGGCGTTGTGAATAGAGGGGCACGTAGTGGGGAGTGAGTAGGGCCACAAGGAGTGCGGCGCTAGCACACATGCGCCGGAGTGGAGCTGACATGCAAAGGAACACAAATAGCAACCAGCAGCTCCTCCACTCCCGACTCCTCCCCCACCCCCCTGGGTCTTGGGGAGTTTGGTTCGGAGTAAACTACGCCCTCCTACCCTCTCCTCCCCCCACGGTTTAGTTTGGGCTCGTATCTACAACCCTCCCGACTTCTGCCCTCTCGTCCACCCTCCTCCCCGTTCCTCCCTTCTCCTCCCCCATCCCCCCCCCCCCGGTCACACCCTTACCTTGGCCGCCGCGATGAGGCACTGCATGTGCTCGAAGAAGGGCTTCTGCAGGTCGCCGCGGTAGGCCGCCACCACCGCCTCCCACTCGTCGTCCGCCGCCTCGCCCAGCTTGAGCAGCAGCGAGTTGTAGCGCTTGAGCTCCTCGTTCACCTGCCCGGGCGAGGGAGGGGCCGAGGGGGAGGGGAGAGGGAGGGGAGAGGGAGGGAGGAAGAGGGGAAGAGGGCGAGGGAGGGAGAGGGAGCGGATGGTCGTCAGGGGGGCGGGTGTGCTGAGTGTGCGCGGCTGTGCGGGTGTGAGGGTGGGGTGGCCGAAGTATTTTGCGGCTGCAAGCGAGGCCGGCAGCTTCCACATACCTGGGCCCACGGCTTGAAGCACCCACTGCTGTCGCCCCACTGCTTATGCAGTCCCCGAGCCACGTATCGACACCACCAGGGCGTATGTTGCCCTCCGCATGCCCCCCGAAGGCAGCCCCCCTGCATGCCGAGTTCCCTGATGCTTCGTGCCCTTGGCTGCATCTGGGTCCTTTGGGACTCGAATGAACTAACCCCCCCTGCACCCGTGCCCTGCACCCCTCATACTTGTGCTTCAATTACTCCGTGCTCCACACGAGCGGCTACCCCTCCCCTCCTGCACCTCTCCTCCTCATGCTGCTGCTGCCCCTCCACTACCTGCCCCTCCACCACCTGCCCCCGCTGCCCCCGCTGCACTCACGTTCTGCAGCGCCCTGAACAGCTTCCTCAGCGCCATCTTCTTGTCCAGGTCCGCCTCCGCCTCCGCCTTCTCCTTGATCCTGCGACAATGAGCGAGCGAGCGAGTGAGCGAACAGGGGTGTGCGCGGCGGGGACACGTTGTTGTCCACAAGCCGAAATGCTAGCGATGGGGCAAAAGAGCTCCGACCCTTGCAGCCAGGTCGGGACCGTCGTGCCCGCCACGAAACCCGGTTCCCACTGCGCCGCTGTCCCCACTGCCTCCACACACTCCGCGTGCCACTGACCAGTGGGCGCGGAGCCCCCGTGCCGCCTACACGCATGTCCGCCTCATGCCCCCCCCCCTGCTCGTGTCCTCACGTCCCCACCCCCACCCCACCACCCTCATGTCCCCCCACCCCACCTGTCGAACACCCCGGTGGCGTGCTCGTCCCACTGCTTGGAGAACACGATCAGCTTCTTCCAGTCGTCGCGCGGGCGGGTCTGGAAGATGTCGATGAGGCGGTCGTAGATCTCCTTGTACTGCTCCAGCGTCAGCTTGGCCTCGCGCTTGGGCGACACGATCTGCGGGAGCGAGGGGAGCGGGGCGGGGTTGGTGTGGTTAGGGAGGGTGGGTCTGGGGGGGATGCGTGAGGGTAATGTGAAGCCTTTCTTTGACCGCTCCCGCTCCTGCGCCTTTCGGTGGCACAGCTGTTGTGCTGGCCGTGCCTCACCCGCCCCTTCCTCCCGCGGCCCTTCCTCCCGCGCCCCTTCCTCCCGCACCCCTCCCTCCCTCCTGCACAGGTCCACACCCTCACTATGCTCCAGTTGCAGGCTGACTGGCATGCCCAATGGTCGGAGCCAGCCCGCCTCCTTCTCCGCCCTGTGCTCGGCGGGCCCTGGTGCCCCCCCCCGCCCCTTGCGCTGTGGTGCATTGCGATTTGCACTTTGGAGGCAGCCGGCCGATGCCCAACCCCCCACTCCCCACCCCCCACTCCCCACTCCCCACCCCCCACTCCCCACTCCCCACCCCCCACTCCCCACCCCCCACTCCCCACCCCCCACTCCCCATCCCCCACTCCCCATTCCCCACCCCCCCCACCCCCTCACCCCCCATTCCCCACTCCCCGCGGGCAGGTTGCTGCACCCAGCCGCCCTGCACCCCCTCATGCGACACCACCACTCACATCTCCCTCCATGAGGTTCTTTGGCGTGGACGCCGCTGGCTCCGCGGCCGCTGAGCCCGTCGCTAGCGCCACGGTTGCGAGCCGACCCCGCCGCCACGCCGAGCCGGTGCCTGCGGTGCGGCGTAGCGGCAGTGGCGGTCACACGGTGGCAACGGCAGTGTGGCGGCCGGTGCCGCCACAGGTCAACCCGCAAGAGGCAAACTGCCAATGTTGCAGGGCTCCAGCAAAGGCCTGCTATAATTTGCCCTTCATACATCACACTAAACAACCCGGCGGAGCCCAACGGCGGCGCTGCAAGCAAGCAGCTGTGCGACACGGACCCTGCCCACGTGGACTGCCCCTGCAGCGCTGTGCCGCACCTGCCCCGTGCTGCCGCCAGCTCCTTGCAGAGCCCCATGCAGGCATTGCGCTGGAGGTGGACGCAGTGTCTCCAGAGGTGGACGCAACAGCGTCGGCAATTGCCGGGCGAGGCGCACCAGCGCTCAGGTGGGAGGGTACCAGTCTCGGGCCAACACGTCCCGAAAGCGCGGCGGCGGGTGCGCGCGCCGCGCTGCGGGATAGCGTCACCATATCGTAAGTAATAGCAGTCAAGGCAAGAAACGGGATAGACGGCTCGACGAGCAGAGGCTGCTAGTGCAAACTGAGTGGTGCAGGATGTTGTGCCAAAAGCAGAGCGGCTGCCAAGCAGACCAACGACTTGGGTGATGTTCACACAAATGTAAGTAGTTAATTAAAACCTATTGGCTACACAGTATCGACGAAATGGGCCTTGCTTCAGTTTTGGTCGGGATTGGGAATTTCATTGGGCTTCACTTTTGCGTTACCAAGCCCTTTGCGTGGCTGGTGTTCTTCAATTACGTCTACGTATATCTGCGACTGTATATTCGAAATGGCCTCTGCAAACATATTGCGGGCGCAAGCTGGGGCCAGCGTGAGCCCGCGCTGCGCTACGCTTGCGGCGTCTTTGCTTCCTGCTCGTGCGACTAGCAGCATC
This sequence comes from Chlamydomonas reinhardtii, assembly GCF_000002595.2. Lineage (NCBI taxonomy): Eukaryota > Viridiplantae > Chlorophyta > Chlorophyceae > Chlamydomonadales > Chlamydomonadaceae > Chlamydomonas > Chlamydomonas reinhardtii. Next base: position 40,846 of record NW_025061531.1, read on the forward strand.
AGCCGGCGCCAGCAGCTCGCGAGCGTGTCGTCGACCCCTGCTCGCGTTTGGGGCGCCGCGCCATCAACCCGCCGTGGAGCTCGTGTGGTCGTGCGTGCTGTTGAGCAGGATGAGATGATGGAATTGACGCCGGAGAACGTGGAGAAGGTGCTGGACGAGGTACGCGGTCAGAGTGCAAGTGCGGATGTTGTAGGGCAAGATGGGTCGGTCCGCGCGGGCCCAAACATGAATCACTGCGCTCGCTGTATCGCAGGTTCGGCCCTACCTGATGGCGGATGGTGGCAACGTGGAGTTCATGGAAATCGACGGGCTGGTGGTGAAGCTGAAGCTGCAGGGCGCGTGCGGGTCGTGCCCGAGCTCCACCACCACCATGACCATGGGCATCAAGCGCCGCCTCATGGAGCGCATCCCGGTGAGCAGGCGGCAGGAGGAAGGGGGGGGGGCAAAGCGGGGGTAGGTAGGGGGGAGGAGCAGGCGCCTTGGGCGGTGGCGGTGTGAGCAGGAGCAGTGCAGGAAGGCGCAACGTGGGGCGGCGTGGCTGAGGCCGCAGAGCCGGGAGCCGCAGGAAGGAGGGGGCAGAAAAGTTGGGGAAAATGCAAAGACGTATCATATAGACTGCATAGATCTCATGGGGTGAATGCCACATAGTATGTGCGCCATGGTGATGGTAATTTGAAAGACACAGCCGCTGGCCTGCGCGTTGACGCCGCCCGGTCGGGGTGGCCGGGTGGGGGCATCGGCGTGCCCTGCCCCCCAGGACCCCGACCCCGCCCCCTGGCCGCAACCACTGGCGGCTGTGGCGGGCCGCCTGGTAGCGCCATGGGGCTCACGGGGTCCCACTGGGGCGCGGGAGGGGGGGTCTCAGCGTGGGACTGCAAGTCAAGGAAGGGTGGGCCGTGAGGGGTCGGTCGTGAGCGGGGCACATCAGCAGCCTGGCGCACAGCATGGGTGTGGTGGGTGGGATTGATGGGTGGTAGCCTGGTAGGGGGAGCATGTGTGCAGCCCGGTGGGCTTCGCACCAGCGCGGCGCATGCGAGCTCAGAGAACGAATGTGCTGCAGTGATTGCGCACTTGCGTGTACGTCCAGTCAGCGACAGCACCCTAACCACGAGCGCCTGTCTCCGGTCTGTGCAACCGTCCGGCAACCTCACTCGTCCCTCTGCCTGCCGCCTGCTCCCACCTACCCGCATTCCTCACCCACCCACTCCTCCCCTCGCCCTCCCCCTCCCCTATGGGCCCCTCCCCCCCTGCCTGCTCCCCGCCCGCCCGCAGGAGATCCTGGACGTGGAGCAGGTGACGGAGGAGTCGCTGGGCCTGGAGCTCAACTCGGACAACGTGGAGACGGTGCTGAACGAGATCCGGCCCTACCTGGTGGGCACGGGCGGCGGCGGGCTGGAGCTGGTGGCCATTGACGGAGTGATCGTCAAGGTGAAAATCAGCGGGCCGGCGGCCAACGTCATGACGGTGCGCGTGGCGGTGACGCAGAAGCTGCGGGAGAAGATCCCCGGCATCGCCGCCGTGCAGCTGGTGTAGCGGGAGGGCGGAGGTGGGGAGGCGGGGTTGCTGCTTTGGGGGTGAGTGGTGGTGGGTGCAGGTTTCGAGGGGCTGGTGGGTGTCATGGGACGAGGCTGCGAGAATGGGGGAAGCAGACAGAGAGAGCGGGGCAAATGAGCAGAGTGCGCGGCGGGCAGCAGGCATCACATTGGCTGGGGAGGGACAGAGTGCAGAGGAGAGGGTATGGTCGCAAGGTGCTAGCGCAGGAGAGCGGGTGGTGACGAGGTCGGCTGGTGACGAGGGCGCGCCGCTGGTTGCGCGCTGCGGGGGAGGCGTCAGCAACGTATGAGCCTGAGACGTCATTGCGGGAAGCGTATTATGTCCGGGGAGGGCGGCGGCATGTGCAGGACACGCGCGGCCCTGGCTACTTACTGTCGGGTGGCTATTGGTCCGGTGGCAGCACCTGCAGTTGGCGTCGGGGACGGCCGCTGGGGGGCGGCGGCAGCAGGCAGCAGTCCTAGCCTGCGGGCCGCTTCCCCCCTCCCCCCGAAGCGTATGGCGGATGGTGGTCGTGGTGGTGGTCGTATGGGGTTGCTTGGAGGCACCAACCGCACATCTAAGCACTTGCCGTGGATGCTCGGGGCAGACACGACTTCCGCCGGCCCTGGGGGCTGGGGCCACGCACGTGTGCCTTGTGAAGCATCCGACGCAAACTGGTAATCCGGATGCGGGAACGGGTCCGTGCATGGTTGGTGTTGTTTGGAGCGATGCAAAAATATGTTGAGCTACATGCCATGACGTGTACTGGCGTTGGCCGTGCGTGACTTGGCACTACGAGCACGAGCCACGTGTTTTGCCAGCTTGCGCGCGTGTGCATGTTCGCACGAGTGTGTGAGCGGTACAGGCTTACGGCCTTACACATGTTACATACAGGCCAGCTGTTAGACGCCTGAAAAGAGGACGCCAGTGTAACTCTGGATTATCGTCGTGAGTCTTCCTGAGGGTGGGAGCCACACACATCGGGACTACGCTTTCCTGCCCCTTGCCATGTTCCATCACGGTCGTGAGTCTTCCTGAGTCTTCCCACAGTCCTTCCGGCGTGCCCGCGCTGCCCAGCCGTCCGATGTCCTAAAGCATTCCACTGCAGCCAAGCTTGTTGTACATCACAGGCAGAGTGGGGTCGGGGAGCTTGTTAATTAGGGTCCTGCGGCGGCCACAGGCGGCCCGTCCACCCCTCGGCACGTACCCGCCTCGCCGATGGGGACGCAGCTTGGGAGCAGTTTTATTTTCTGTTCATCATACCCATCATACTTGTCACCAATCACGTATGCAAGTCTATACCGGCAGCCATCTGGTCAAATCCCTTGTTTGATAAAATGCACCGTCGTTGAACGAGCCGCATTACACTAAAATGCATATGTGTGTCCGTTGACTATAATTGAGCATTCATTAAGGCATTACTTGTGGAATGGGGCACAAAAAACAGCAACCGGCGCAGCCGGCCCCGGCGCCCGGGAAGGCCAAGCCGACGCTGGGCCTGCTGCGATACAAGGTGAGGACACCACATGAAATCGTTCGCAGTACCTGCTTCACCAGCTCGCGACTTGGGCGCCTGGCCAGCACAAGAACTGCCGCCAGCTGTCAGATCGCAACACCCTCTGCCCCCCTCCTCACGCTCGCCCCCCCCCCTCAGACCGACGGCAGCCACGTGACGGTGCAGCACTACAGCAGCGGCGCCATTGGCTCGCGGGGCTCGGTGCCCACACTGCGGGTGGACCTGAAGGAGGGAAAGGTGCGGTGTGGTGCGGGCTGGCGTACTGTGGTGTGGAGATGGTGTGAACAGGTGTGGTGTGATGTGGAAATGTGGGCTGTGGTGGGGTTAACGTTGAACCAATCCCGTAAGGAAGCTGTGGTGGGGTGCAGGCAGGCAGCTGCGGCTGCTGGATCTAGATCCAGCCAGCTTTGCCAGCAGCTGGCACAAGTGCGCGCCACCGTACGCCCCCGCCCGGGCCCGGGAAGGGGTACTTACGCTGGGCTTTTGCGCCGCTGCCCAGGTACCATGTCACCCCCGTTGAGCCTTCCCACCCTCCCACCCTCCCGCCCTACTGATTTACCACCCCAGCCCACCCCACTACCCCACTACCTCACCACCACCCATCATCCCCATCTTCAGCCCCAATGCCCCCCAACCCCAATCCTCCCACCCCCTTGCAGGTGCAAGTGGGCTACGGCCCGGCGCTGCCCGATGCCGGCAGCAGCCTGGTGCTGGGGCTGGCGGGGCTGCTGCGGCTGGGGCGCGGCGCCGTGCTGGTGCTGGTCACACACGCCAAGAGGGTGGGGCGGCGGGGCGGGGCGGGGCGGGGTGGGGGAGGGGCGGGGGTGGGGAGGAGACGGCGGCGCTGGAGCATGTGTTGAAGAGCACAAGGACAACAGAGCGCAAAGGCAGAGAGTGTATGCGATGCAGCACTGTGACGGTTGTTACCTG
>NW_025061531.1:47324-60874 GCF_000002595.2 Chlamydomonas reinhardtii
GGGTGGTGGTGGTGGTGGCGGCCCCAGCAGCGGCAGCAGCAGCAGTCCCCAGTGGGTGGAGGCGCCGGGGGAGCTGACGCTGGTGACGCGGCTGGCGGCGGGGAGGCCGGTGGCGGGCAGCTGGCGGCGCGGCGCGGACTACCAGGTGGGGTGGGTGTGGGTGTGGGTGTGGGGTGGGGTGGGTGTGGGTGTGGGGTGGGGGTGGGTGTGGGGTGGGGGTGGGTGTGGGGCGGGGTGTGGGGTGGGGTGGGGTTGGGTGGGGTGGGGTGGGGTTGGGTGTGGGTTGGGGTGGGGTGAGTGTGTGTGTTAAAGAGCACAAGGAGAACGTTGCGCAAAGACAGTGTATGCGATGCAGCAAAGCGACGGTTTACGGATGTTACCGTGTGTGTGTGTGTGTGTGTGTGTGTGTGTGTGTGTGTGTGTGTGTGTGTGTGTGTGTGTGTGTGTGTGTGTGTGTGTCTGTGGAGTGTCGCGGTGAGGACGAGTCTAAGCAGCATGAAGTACCGGAACATGAGGAGGAAGGGGAAGTCCGGCTCCAGGTGGGGGGGTGGGAGCCATTCACACTGGGATCGGGGGCCATATTACTGGTACGTGGTCTGCCTTGCTCCTACCGGCTTGCAGCGTCCGTATGTGTTGTTTGGTTTTGGTCACATGTCGATCAACGGGTGAGTCCTTGGTGACCCCTTACTGGCAGCGGCTTGCGCACAATGGTGCTGATGCCTTCATGTGCTGCCGCTTCTGCCTCTATCTCACCATACGCTGCGACTGCCGTCCCACGGTTTCACACGCTGCTGCTACTGCTGCTGCTACTGCAGGGCAACACGGCGGGCTTTGCCGAGACGGAGGTCATACTCACGCTGTGGGCGCCCGACCCCAGCAGCCCACAGCAGCAGCAGCAAGGGGCGCAGGAGGCCAGTAGCAATGCCGCTGACGCCGCCGGCGAAGCCACTTCAGCCGCCGCCAATGCATCTGCTGCGGCGGCGGCGGGTGGTGGTGGTGATGGTGGCGGCGGTGGTGGGGAGGTGCTGGGTCCGGACGGTCTGGTCCGAGTGCGGCGGCGTGTGGCTGTGGGCGCACTCGTCATGGTGGGTGCGCCTGTGACACCACCACCCCTCCCCTCCCTCTCACCCGCCCGCCCGTGGCAGCCGCCAGCCCTTCCATGACGCCCAAACAGCAATCGCAACCCCCACCCCCTGGTTTGAACGGGCCCAGCCCCTTGTCCTACTGTGGTACGGTACTCTGCAGCCACTTGAGAAAAGATCCCCTCCCCCACCCCCCGCCTTCGCTTCTTAATTAATCATGAATGTAACACCCCCGCCTGTGCACCTCTGCCTCCCCGCCAGGCTCGCGGCTCCGCCCCGCTGCTGTGGGCCGCCCCGCCCGACATGAACCCCTTCGCGCCGCCGCCGCCCTCCGGCCCGCCGCAGCAGCAGCAGCAGGACAGCGGCAGTAGCAGTGGCGGCAGTAGCAGCGCCACGCGGGCGCACGAGGCGGCGTTCGCGGCGCACATGCTACAGCTGCGGCAGTGCTACGGCCAGGTGCGTGTGTGTGGCGTGTGTTGGCGATGGGGCGTGTGCACGGAGCTCTAGGGGGCGGAAGTACTGTGTCTCCAAGACCCCCAACTCCCCGTATTACCATCTGACCTCCCTACTGCCTCCCTTCCTTGCTCCTCCGTCCTTCATTCCCCCCCCCCACCCCTCCCCCTGCCCGCCCTCCAGCCTCTGCTGCTGCTGAACCTGATGACGGGTCGCCGCCTTGACGCCCAACTGCGGCTGCACGACACACTGGGCAAGCTGGTGAGAGGGGGGGGGCGGCGGGCGAGAGGACTGGGCGGCGGGTGTCCTTGGGTGTGTGTGCTGTGTGAGGGGGTCAACGGGTCGGTGGCGTATGCCACCAGGTCCTCCCGTGAGGTCCTCCCCGCGAGCTGGAATCCGGAGGTCTCGTGTCCGCTAAACCCTGATGCGGCCGCCGCCGCCGTTGAGTCCCTGCCGTCGCCCCGCCCCAACACACACGCCACCCTTCCCTGCCTTTTTCTTTAACACACGGCCCCTCTCCAAAACATACACACGGCCCAGGTCGAGGCCTACAACGCGCAGCAGAAGCAGCAGCAGCACCTGCCGCATGCGGGCACCCGTAGCGGTGCGGCCGCCAAGACCGGCAAGCCCTCAGCACCTCCCCCACCCTTGCCACCAGCACCACCACCCCCTGCTCCCGCCCCGCTGCTGCCGCTGGGCCTGCTGGGCCTGCTGCTGGGCGGCGGCGAGCTGGCCGACCTGGCGGGTTGCGGCCCCGCGGCGGCGCGGCTGGAGGCGGAGGTGGCGGCGTGGGGCCAGCTGGCGGCCATGGGGGCGTACCTGGCGGTGGTGGGTGCGGGGTGGGGAGGGGTGGGGAGTGGGGAGAGGGGGGAGGAGTGATGAGAAGGGGAGGCGAGAGTGGGGCGTGTGCTCCGGCTGAAGGGGGGTGGTTGTGTCACTGCGCCTGCTTTCAAATCCAAACGTCTGTGCAGTTGTGCCACAACCTCACATCGCCACTCCACCACACCTGCTCCACCACCATCACCACCACCCCGGCAGGAGGAGCTGGAGCTGGCACAGCCGCACCTGCCCCCGCCCGCCGCCCCGGACAGCAAGGCCGCACCCGGCCCCGCCGGCGGCAAGGGGCCGGCGGGCGGCAAGGGCGGCGCCGCCTCGAAGCCACACGACACGCCCGGGCCCGCTGACCCCAAGGCCGCCGGCGCCAAGGCCGCCGCGCCCGCCACGCCCAACGCGGCCAGCGCGGCGGCTGCGGCACAGGTCAACCGCCACGTGCGGTGTGTGGGGCGCCACGTGGCGTGCCGGCAGCGGGGCGTGATCCGCGTCAGCAGCGCCAGCGCCGCCTCGGCAGGTGTGGGGGGGAGGGGGTAAAGGGCGTGGGGAGGGGGGCACTGGTGGAGGGGGCACTGGGGTGGGGGCAGGGAGAGGGGTGGAGAGGGTTCGGGCGTGATGGGGAGGGGTTGGCACCGTGGAGGGGGATACGACACGGACCCTGCCGGCCATACGGTAGCCCCGCGCCCTACACACACACCCACACACCACCACCCAGGCGGCTGCTGTGAGGAGGTGGATCTGGCGCAGCACGCTCTGGCGCTGCCGGGTCTGGCGGGGCTACTGGTGGCAGTGGGGGCGCTGGAGGCGCCGGAGCACATCGCGGGGGCACACGCGTCCGTCATGCACGGTGTGGGCCTGCGGGGGGGGGGAGGGGCGGGCGTGGTTGTGGTGGTGGTGGGGGTTGTAAACACCAGCCCAAACAACACCAAACCAAGCGACATTGGGGCATGTTGTGGGGGCGTGGTGTGGAAGCGTGTGTGGGGACAGGATGTGTGGGTGTGGTGTGTGGGCGGGGTATGGTGTGGGGCATTGGAGCGGGATGGCAGGGTGTTGCAGGAGGGGGGGGGGGGGCAGGGGTGGCCTGGGGGCGAGGGGGCGTGTGTACGGCGCGGGGCTATGGCCGGCAGGGGCGTGTGTTGGTGTGGCACGCGTGGTGGCGATGGGTATGGGGGTGTGGTATGGGGGCGTGATGGTGTGGGGGTGTGATGTGACAGCGCATACACGGCAGCTGACAGCCCTGCAGGCCACAGCTGCAGCCGCGCTACACAGAGCAGTACTGCCAACACAGGCAGTACCGTACTGCACTGGCTCTCCGACAACCGGCATGCTAACTGACTCCTCCCAATCATACACACACGCACACACATCAAGCAAGCTTATCCCCAACCCATCGCCCCCCCCACCTCCGCAGCCCTGGCTCAGCTGTGGGCGCACATGGCGCACGTGCTGTCCGACCAGGTGCACGGCACGGCGGCGGCGGCGGGGCGGGCCCTGGAGGCGGCGGCGGAGGGCATGGAGGCTGCAGCAGGCGGAGGAGGCGTGCGGGGGCTGCTGCGGGCGCTGAGGCGGGGGCCGTGGCGCGCCGCGCAGGGCCTCAGTGAGTGCGGGCGCTGTTGGCTGGGGGGGCGGGTCTGATACCGTGCCGTTGTGACGCCTCCGCACCTCCCACCTTGACAGCCCGCTGGGCCTCGCCCCAACCCTCGGGTGTTGCGGGTCTTGCTGTCCGCCCTCCCCGCATTTCCCTAAACCACCCCGCACACTGACCTTCCCCCTTCCCCCCATCTCGCCTCCCCCTTTGCCCAGGCGACTGGGGCTCGCGCTACTACTACAGCCACTTCACGGACGCGCGGCGGCAGGACGCCCTGGACCTCACCGCCGGGGTGTACCGGGTGAGAGAGAGAGGGGGGCGGGGGAGGGGTGGGCATGGGTTGGAAGGGGTGGTGGGGGAAAGGCGGCACAGGGAGTGGGTGAGCAATTGAGCGGGGTGGGTATGGGCGCAGCACCGTTCGCTTGACGGGAGCTCCCGCCTTCGTTTGACCTAGGATTCGTTTATTATGTCCACTCCCTTCTCCATGAACGGCTTACCCCCCGCTCTCCCCCAACCCCACCACCCCCACCTAGGTGTCCCAGCCGCCCGAGGATCTGCCCCGGCGGCGGCCGCCCAACACAACCGCCCTGCAGCTGGGCGTGCTGCTGCTGATGGCCTCGGTGCTGATGGTGCGTGTGGGCGGGTGGGCGGGTGCGTGTGTGGGTTTGGGTGTGTTTGGGAGCGCTAGGAGGACCACACCCGAGGGCTAGGAGGACCACACCCGAGGTGTACAGGGCTGCACCCGAGGTGTGCGGGCATGTGGGCATGCGACCGTGTGGATGGGAGTGTCAATGTTTACGCCCGCTCCTTCACTCCCCGCTCCTTCACTCCCCCGCCCCCCTCCTCCCCCGCAGGCGGCGCTGTGCCTGTGGCAGCCGCCTGCCGCCGAGCAGGGCGGGCGCCGCGACGCACTGCTGCGCTCCGGCGCCGCCGCCGCCCTGGGCCTGCTGCTGCTGGCGGAGGTGCTGCGGCGCGGGGCCAGCTACGTGGAGGCGCCGCTGTTGAGGCCGCAGGACACACAACCCTGGGCGTGGGGCGGGGGCGTTGGAGGTGGAGGCGGGTTGGAGGCGGGGGGCGGGGAGGGCGAGCCGGGGACGGGGGTGGAGGAGGACGCGACGGCAGGCGTGATGAGTGACACGGCGGTGGATGGCACTGTGGAGTGAGCGCAATGCAGCATGTTTGGGTCAGTCAGGCGCGTGGAAGGCATGCGGTGTATGGTGGCAGGTCCGGGCCAATGCAAATGCAAACAGACCAGCCTTCGGGGGAGCAGGGGTTGGGGCGTTGTGTGGCAGGCCGCCCTCCGCTCTTCGGTGGATGGACGCATCAGTCGCGGCCCGGGCGTGGGAGTCGCTGAAGGGGTGCTGCGCCGCTTCACAATACGCTTACAGGCTTGCAGGTCGCATGGGGGCGCGCGAGGGGGCGGACAGGCAAGGCGTGTGCGGGGGCATGCAGGCTTCGTGTGGGGGGCCTTGCGGGTGTGTGGCTGCGACGGTGGGGTATGGGCCGCTTCCGTGCCTTGCAACCTGGCCGCTGTACCTGCCCGGCTCGCAGTGGTAAGCCCCGGTAAAGGGCATGCTATCACGGCGCTCGGGCCGCCAGGAATCGACACGGCCGGGCCACACGGTGGCCGGGCGTCCGGCCACCCTGCACGCCGAGGAGCCCGCGGACGGGCCCAGCGCCCGCGCGGCCACCGCACAAATGCCCAGGCCTGCTTGTTCCATGTGGGTGTCCATGCAGGCGTGCTAGGAGCTCCCTGGCCGGGCACGGGGCGCATACGCGGCGCTTGGGTGGGCATGCCGACATGTTTGCCGGGTCCGCATTTCGTTAGGATTCGGGCTACCCCAACTTCAAGGTAGCTTGTTTGCGGTCATTTGGGCCCACCTATGTGATAATAGGCATTTGAAGGAACCGACGCCAGGAAAGTGGCGACTTTTGGCCAGACCCTCAGCGGCTCGCGACCGGGCCGGCCGCGCGAGAATTGCAAACTCAACTCCTGGAGCATGGCCAAATGCAGCTCGCCCAGTGCGCCATGTGGCTTACTCGTGTATCTGTATATTTGATTTATCGCACCGTCCACCAGCACAACCACCGACGTGTGCCAGGTCGGGCCGTACCACGCTGCCCCGGCCGTGCCCTGCGTGCACTTCCTGGGCCCGGCACGCCCCTCCACTGCATCCCACTCCTGCCCCCAGCCCTCCAGGCGCCTCTGGGTACATGCATAACAGCCTTCAGCATCACACCTGCGCATAACAGCTCGCACATGGACGCCCCCTGGGCGGCGCCCAGCCCGGGGGTGCGCGCACGGCTACACACTCCGCCCGCAGTTGGCAGGGGCTGCCGCGGCTGACAGCGCACGCCGCCATAGCCTGGATGCCCGGCGTATCACCTGTGTATTGCGTTGCAGGCGGCTATGGGCAACCTGGAGCCGCCCACACGCACCAAGCGCTCGGCTCACTGCCACCCGCCGCACACAGCGCCCACGCAGCACATCCTCAGTCGCGGCCCGGGCGAGGGAGTCGCTGAAGGGGTGCTGCGCCGCTTCACAATACGCTTACAGACTTGCAGGTCGCATGGGGACGCGCGAGCGGGCGGACAGGCAAGGCGTGTGCGGGGGCATGCAGGCTTCGTGTGGGGGGCCTTGCGGGCGTGTGGCCGCGACGGTGGGGCATGGGCCGCTTCCGTGCCTTGCAGCCTGGGCGCTGTACCTGCCCGGCTCGCAATGGTAAGCCCCGGTAAAGGGCATGCTATCACGGCGCTCGGGCCGCCAGGAATCGGCACGGCCGGGCCACACGGTGGCCGGGCGTCCGGCCACCCTGCACGCCGAGGAGCCCGCGGACGGGCCCAGCGCCCGCGCGGCCGCCGCATAAATGCCCAGGCCTGCTTGTTCCATGTGGGTGTCCATGCAGGCGTGCTAGGAGCTCCCTGGCCGGGCACGGGGCGCATACGCGGCGCGTGGGTGGGCATGCCGACATGTTTGCCGGGTCCGCATTTCGTTAGGATTCGGGCTACCCCAACTTCAAGGTAGCTTGTTTGCGGTCATTTGGGCCCACCTATGTGATAATAGGCATTTGAAGGAACCGACGCCAGGAAAGTGGCGACTTTTGGCCAGACCCTCAGCGGCTCGCGACCGGGCCGGCCGCGCGAGAATTGCAAACTCAACTCCTGGAGCATGGCCAAATGCAGCTCGCCCAGTGCGCCATGTGGCTTACTCGTGTATCTGTATATTTGATTTATCGCACCGTCCACCAGCACAACCACCGACGTGTGCCAGGTCGGGCCGTACCACGCTGCCCCGGCCGTGCCCTGCGTGCACTTCCTGGGCCCGGCACGCCCCTCCACTGCATCCCACTCCTGCCCCCAGCCCTCCAGGCGCCTCTGGGTACATGCATAACAGCCTTCAGCATCACACCTGCGCATAACAGCTCGCACATGGACGCCCCCTGGGCGGCGCCCAGCCCGGGGGTGCGCGCACGGCTACACACTCCGCCCGCAGTTGGCAGGGGCTGCCGCGGCTGACAGCGCACGCCGCCATAGCCTGGATGCCCGGCGTATCACCTGTGTATTGCGTTGCAGGCGGCTATGGGCAACCTGGAGCCGCCCACACGCACCAAGCGCTCGGCTCACTGCCACCCGCCGCACACAGCGCCCACGCAGCACATCCTCAGTCGCGGCCCGGGCGAGGGAGTCGCTGAAGGGGTGCTGCGCCGCTTCACAATACGCTTACAGACTTGCAGGTCGCATGGGGACGCGCGAGCGGGCGGACAGGCAAGGCGTGTGCGGGGGCATGCAGGCTTCTTGTTGGGGGCCTTGCGGGCGTGTGGCCGCGACGGTGGGGCATGGGCCGCTTCCGTGCCTTGCAGCCTGGGCGCTGTACCTGCCCGGCTCGCAATGGTAAGCCCCGGTAAAGGGCATGCTATCACGGCGCTCGGGCCGCCAGGAATCGGCACGGCCGGGCCACACGGTGGCCGGGCGTCCGGCCACCCTGCACGCCGAGGAGCCCGCGGACGGGCCCAGCGCCCGCGCGGCCGCCGCATAAATGCCCAGGCCTGCTTGTTCCATGTGGGTGTCCATGCAGGCGTGCTAGGAGCTCCCTGGCCGGGCACGGGGCGCATACGCGGCGCGTGGGTGGGCATGCCGACATGTTTGCCGGGTCCGCATTTCGTTAGGATTCGGGCTACCCCAACTTCAAGGTAGCTTGTTTGCGGTCATTTGGGCCCACCTATGTGATAATAGGCATTTGAAGGAACCGACGCCAGGAAAGTGGCGACTTTTGGCCAGACCCTCAGCGGCTCGCGACCGGGCCGGCCGCGCGAGAATTGCAAACTCAACTCCTGGAGCATGGCCAAATGCAGCTCGCCCAGTGCGCCATGTGGCTTACTCGTGTATCTGTATATTTGATTTATCGCACCGTCCACCAGCACAACCACCGACGTGTGCCAGGTCGGGCCGTACCACGCTGCCCCGGCCGTGCCCTGCGTGCACTTCCTGGGCCCGGCACGCCCCTCCACTGCATCCCACTCCTGCCCCCAGCCCTCCAGGCGCCTCTGGGTACATGCATAACAGCCTTCAGCATCACACCTGCGCATAACAGCTCGCACATGGACGCCCCCTGGGCGGCGCCCAGCCCGGGGGTGCGCGCACGGCTACACACTGCGCCCGCAGTTGGCAGGGGCTGCCGCGGCTGACAGCGCACGCCGCCATAGCCTGGATGCCCGGCGTATCACCTGTGTATTGCGTTGCAGGCGGCTATGGGCAACCTGGAGCCGCCCACACGCACCAAGCGCTCGGCTCACTGCCACCCGCCGCACACAGCGCCCACGCAGCACATCCTCAGTCGCGGCCCGGGCGAGGGAGTCGCTGAAGGGGTGCTGCGCCGCTTCACAATACGCTTACAGACTTGCAGGTCGCATGGGGACGCGCGAGCGGGCGGACAGGCAAGGCGTGTGCGGGGGCATGCAGGCTTCTTGTTGGGGGCCTTGCGGGCGTGTGGCCGCGACGGTGGGGCATGGGCCGCTTCCGTGCCTTGCAGCCTGGGCGCTGTACCTGCCCGGCTCGCAATGGTAAGCCCCGGTAAAGGGCATGCTATCACGGCGCTCGGGCCGCCAGGAATCGGCACGGCCGGGCCACACGGTGGCCGGGCGTCCGGCCACCCTGCACGCCGAGGAGCCCGCGGACGGGCCCAGCGCCCGCGCGGCCGCCGCATAAATGCCCAGGCCTGCTTGTTCCATGTGGGTGTCCATGCAGGCGTGCTAGGAGCTCCCTGGCCGGGCACGGGGCGCATACGCGGCGCGTGGGTGGGCATGCCGACATGTTTGCCGGGTCCGCATTTCGTTAGGATTCGGGCTACCCCCACTTCAAGGTAGCTTGTTTGCGGTCATTTGGGCCCACCTATGTGATAATAGGCATTTGAAGGAACCGACGCCAGGAAAGTGGCGACTTTTGGCCAGACCCTCAGCGGCTCGCGACCGGGCCGGCCGCGCGAGAATTGCAAACTCAACTCCTGGAGCATGGCCAAATGCAGCTCGCCCAGTGCGCCATGTGGCTTACTCGTGTATCTGTATATTTGATTTATCGCACCGTCCACCAGCACAACCACCGACGTGTGCCAGGTCGGGCCGTACCACGCTGCCCCGGCCGTGCCCTGCGTGCACTTCCTGGGCCCGGCACGCCCCTCCACTGCATCCCACTCCTGCCCCCAGCCCTCCAGGCGCCTCTGGGTACATGCATAACAGCCTTCAGCATCACACCTGCGCATAACAGCTCGCACATGGACGCCCCCTGGGCGGCGCCCAGCCCGGGGGTGCGCGCACGGCTACACACTGCGCCCGCAGTTGGCAGGGGCTGCCGCGGCTGACAGCGCACGCCGCCATAGCCTGGATGCCCGGCGTATCACCTGTGTATTGCGTTGCAGGCGGCTATGGGCAGCCAGGAATCGCCCACACGCACCAAGCGCTCGGCTCACTGCCACCCGCCGCACACAGCGCCCACGCAGCACATCCTCAGTCGCGGCCCGGGCGAGGGAGTCGCTGAAGGGGTGCTGTGCCGCTTCACAATACGCTTACAGACTTGCAGGTCGCATGGGGGCGCGCGAGGGGGCGGACAGGCAAGGCGTGTGCGGGGGCATGCAGGCTTCTTGTTGGGGGCCTTGCGGGCGTGTGGCCGCGACGGTGGGGCATGGGCCGCTTCCGTGCCTTGCAGCCTGGGCGCTGTACCTGCCCGGCTCGCAATGGTAAGCCCCGGTAAAGGGCATGCTATCACGGCGCTCGGGCCGCCAGGAATCGGCACGGCCGGGCCACACGGTGGCCGGGCGTCCGGCCACCCTGCACGCCGAGGAGCCTACGGACGGGCCCAGCGCCCGCGCGGCCACCGCACAAATGCCCAGGCCTGCTTGTTCCATGTGGGTGTCCATGCAGGCGTGCTAGGAGCTCCCTGGCCGGGCACGGGGCGCATACGCGGCGCGTGGGTGGGCATGCCGACATGTTTGCCGGGTCCGCATTTCGTTAGGATTCGGGCTACCCCAACTTCAAGGTAGCTTGTTTGCGGTCATTTGGGCCCACCTATGTGATAATAGGCATTTGAAGGAACCGACGCCAGGAAAGTGGCGACTTTTGGCCAGACCCTCAGCGGCTCGCGACCGGGCCGGCCGCGCGAGAATTGCAAACTCAACTCCTGGAGCATGGCCAAATGCAGCTCGCCCAGTGCGCCATGTGGCTTACTCGTGTATCTGTATATTTGATTTATCGCACCGTCCACCAGCACAACCACCGACGTGTGCCAGGTCGGGCCGTACCACGCTGCCCCGGCCGTGCCTGCGTGCACTTCCTGGGCCCGGCACGCCCCTCCACTGCATCCCACTCCTGCCCCCAGCCCTCCAGGCGCCTCTGGGTACATGCATAACAGCCTTCAGCATCACACCTGCGCATAACAGCTCGCACATGGACGCCCCCTGGGCGGCGCCCAGCCCGGGGGTGCGCGCACGGCTACACACTGCGCCCGCAGTTGGCAGGGGCCGCCGCGGCTGACACGCACGCCGCCATAGACTGGGTGCCCGGCGTATCACCTGTGTATTGCGTTGCAGGCGGCTATGGGCAGCCTGGAGCCGCCCACACGCACCAAGCGCTCGGCTCACTGCCACCCGCCGCACACAGCGCCCACGCAGCACATCCTCAGTCGCGGCCCGGGCGAGGGAGTCGCTGAAGGGGTGCTGCGCCGCTTCACAATACGCTTACAGGCTTGCAGGTCGCATGGGGGCGCGCGAGGGGGCGGACAGGCAAGGCGTGTGCGGGGGCATGCAGGCTTCTTGTTGGGGGCCTTGCGGGCGTGTGGCCGCGACGGTGGGGCATGGGCCGCTTCCGTGCCTTGCAGCCTGGGCGCTGTACCTGCCCGGCTCGCAATGGTAAGCCCCGGTAAAGGGCATGCTATCACGGCGCTCGGGACACCAGGAATCGACATGGCCGGGCCACACGGTGGCCGGGCGTCCGGCCACCCTGCACGCCGAGGAGCCCGCGGACGGGCCCAGCGCCCGCGCGGCCACCGCACAAATGCCCAGGCCTGCTTGTTCCATGTGGGTGTCCATGCAGGCGTGCTAGGAGCTCCCTGGCCGGGCACGGGGCGCATACGCGGCGCGTGGGTGGGCATGCCGACATGTTTGCCGGGTCCGCATTTCGTTAGGATTCGGGCTACCCCAACTTCAAGGTAGCTTGTTTGCGGTCATTTGGGCCCACCTATGTGATAATAGGCATTTGAAGGAACCGACGCCAGGAAAGTGGCGACTTTTGGCCAGACCCTCAGCGGCTCGCGACCGGGCCGGCCGCGCGAGAATTGCAAACTCAACTCCTGGAGCATGGCCAAATGCAGCTCGCCCAGTGCGCCATGTGGCTTACTCGTGTATCTGTATATTTGATTTATCGCACCGTCCACCAGCACAACCACCGACGTGTGCCAGGTCGGGCCGTACCACGCTGCCCCGGCCGTGCCCTGCGTGCACTTCCTGGGCCCGGCACGCCCCTCCACTGCATCCCACTCCTGCCCCCAGCCCTCCAGGCGCCTCTGGGTACATGCATAACAGCCTTCAGCATCACACCTGCGCATAACAGCTCGCACATGGACGCCCCCTGGGCGGCGCCCAGCCCGGGGGTGCGCGCACGGCTACACACTGCGCCCGCAGTTGGCAGGGGCTGCCGCGGCTGACAGCGCACGCCGCCATAGCCTGGATGCCCGGCGTATCACCTGTGTATTGCGTTGCAGGCGGCTATGGGCAACCTGGAGCCGCCCACACGCACCAAGCGCTCGGCTCACTGCCACCCGCCGCACACAGCGCCCACGCAGCACATCCTCAGTCGCGGCCCGGGCGAGGGAGTCGCTGAAGGGGTGCTGCGCCGCTTCACAATACGCTTACAGACTTGCAGGTCGCATGGGGACGCGCGAGCGGGCGGACAGGCAAGGCGTGTGCGGGGGCATGCAGGCTTCTTGTTGGGGGCCTTGCGGGCGTGTGGCCGCGACGGTGGGGCATGGGCCGCTTCCGTGCCTTGCAGCCTGGGCGCTGTACCTGCCCGGCTCGCAATGGTAAGCCCCGGTAAAGGGCATGCTATCACGGCGCTCGGGCCGCCAGGAATCGGCACGGCCGGGCCACACGGTGGCCGGGCGTCCGGCCACCCTGCACGCCGAGGAGCCCGCGGACGGGCCCAGCGCCCGCGCGGCCGCCGCATAAATGCCCAGGCCTGCTTGTTCCATGTGGGTGTCCATGCAGGCGTGCTAGGAGCTCCCTGGCCGGGCACGGGGCGCATACGCGGCGCGTGGGTGGGCATGCCGACATGTTTGCCGGGTCCGCATTTCGTTAGGATTCGGGCTACCCCCACTTCAAGGTAGCTTGTTTGCGGTCATTTGGGCCCACCTATGTGATAATAGGCATTTGAAGGAACCGACGCCAGGAAAGTGGCGACTTTTGGCCAGACCCTCAGCGGCTCGCGACCGGGCCGGCCGCGCGAGAATTGCAAACTCAACTCCTGGAGCATGGCCAAATGCAGCTCGCCCAGTGCGCCATGTGGCTTACTCGTGTATCTGTATATTTGATTTATCGCACCGTCCACCAGCACAACCACCGACGTGTGCCAGGTCGGGCCGTACCACGCTGCCCCGGCCGTGCCCTGCGTGCACTTCCTGGGCCCGGCACGCCCCTCCACTGCATCCCACTCCTGCCCCCAGCCCTCCAGGCGCCTCTGGGTACATGCATAACAGCCTTCAGCATCACACCTGCGCATAACAGCTCGCACATGGACGCCCCCTGGGCGGCGCCCAGCCCGGGGGTGCGCGCACGGCTACACACTGCGCCCGCAGTTGGCAGGGGCTGCCGCGGCTGACAGCGCACGCCGCCATAGCCTGGATGCCCGGCGTATCACCTGTGTATTGCGTTGCAGGCGGCTATGGGCAGCCAGGAATCGCCCACACGCACCAAGCGCTCGGCTCACTGCCACCCGCCGCACACAGCGCCCACGCAGCACATCCTCAGTCGCGGCCCGGGCGAGGGAGTCGCTGAAGGGGTGCTGTGCCGCTTCACAATACGCTTACAGACTTGCAGGTCGCATGGGGGCGCGCGA
>NW_025061531.1:60974-70547 GCF_000002595.2 Chlamydomonas reinhardtii
CCTGCCCCCAGCCCTCCAGGCGCCTCTGGGTACATGCATAACAGCCTTCAGCATCACACCTGCGCATAACAGCTCGCACATGGACGCCCCCTGGGCGGCGCCCAGCCCGGGGGTGCGCGCACGGCTACACACTGCGCCCGCAGTTGGCAGGGGCCGCCGCGGCTGACACGCACGCCGCCATAGCCTGGATGCCCGGCGTATCACCTGTGTATTGCGTTGCAGGCGGCTATGGGCAGCCTGGAGCCGCCCACACGCACCAAGCGCTCGGCTCACTGCCACCCGCCGCACACAGCGCACACGCAGCGCATCCTCAGTCGCGGCCCGGGCGAGGGAGTCGCTGAAGGGGTGCTGTGCCGCTTCACAATACGCTTACAGGCTTGCAGGTCGCATGGGGGCGCGCGAGGGGGCGGACAGGCAAGGCGTGTGCGGGGGCATGCAGGCTTCTTGTTGGGGGCCTTGCGGGCGTGTGGCCGCGACGGTGGGGCATGGGCCGCTTCCGTGCCTTGCAGCCTGGGCGCTGTACCTGCCCGGCTCGCAATGGTAAGCCCCGGTAAAGGGCATGCTATCACGGCGCTCGGGACACCAGGAATCGACATGGCCGGGCCACACGGTGGCCGGGCGTCCGGCCACCCTGCACGCCGAGGAGCCCGCGGACGGGCCCAGCGCCCGCGCGGCCACCGCACAAATGCCCAGGCCTGCTTGTTCCATGTGGGTGTCCATGCAGGCGTGCTAGGAGCTCCCTGGCCGGGCACGGGGCGCATACGCGGCGCGTGGGTGGGCATGCCGACATGTTTGCCGGGTCCGCATTTCGTTAGGATTCGGGCTACCCCAACTTCAAGGTAGCTTGTTTGCGGTCATTTGGGCCCACCTATGTGATAATAGGCATTTGAAGGAACCGACGCCAGGAAAGTGGCGACTTTTGGCCAGACCCTCAGCGGCTCGCGACCGGGCCGGCCGCGCGAGAATTGCAAACTCAACTCCTGGAGCATGGCCAAATGCAGCTCGCCCAGTGCGCCATGTGGCTTACTCGTGTATCTGTATATTTGATTTATCGCACCGTCCACCAGCACAACCACCGACGTGTGCCAGGTCGGGCCGTACCACGCTGCCCCGGCCGTGCCCTGCGTGCACTTCCTGGGCCCGGCACGCCCCTCCACTGCATCCCACTCCTGCCCCCAGCCCTCCAGGCGCCTCTGGGTACATGCATAACAGCCTTCAGCATCACACCTGCGCATAACAGCTCGCACATGGACGCCCCCTGGGCGGCGCCCAGCCCGGGGGTGCGCGCACGGCTACACACTGCGCCCGCAGTTGGCAGGGGCCGCCGCGGCTGACAGCGCACGCCGCCATAGCCTGGATGCCCGGCGTATCACCTGTGTATTGCGTTGCAGGCGGCTATGGGCAGCCAGAAATCGCCCACACGCACCAAGCGCTCGGCTCACTGCCACCCGCCGCACACAGCGCCCACGCAGCACATCCTCAGTCGCGGCCCGGGCGAGGGAGTCGCTGAAGGGGTGCTGTGCCGCTTCACAATACGCTTACAGGCTTGCAGGTCGCATGGGGGCGCGCGAGGGGGCGGACAGGCAAGGCGTGTGCGGGGGCATGCAGGCTTCTTGTTGGGGGCCTTGCGGGCGTGTGGCCGCGACGGTGGGGCATGGGCCGCTTCCGTGCCTTGCAGCCTGGGCGCTGTACCTGCCCGGCTCGCAATGGTAAGCCCCGGTAAAGGGCATGCTATCACGGCGCTCGGGCCGCCAGGAATCGGCACGGCCGGGCCACACGGTGGCCGGGCGTCCGGCCACCCTGCACGCCGAGGAGCCCGCGGACGGGCCCAGCGCCCGCGCGGCCACCGCACAAATGCCCAGGCCTGCTTGTTCCATGTGGGTGTCCATGCAGGCGTGCTAGGAGCTCCCTGGCCGGGCACGGGGCGCATACGCGGCGCGTGGGTGGGCATGCCGACATGTTTGCCGGGTCCGCATTTCGTTAGGATTCGGGCTACCCCAACTTCAAGGTAGCTTGTTTGCGGTCATTTGGGCCCACCTATGTGATAATAGGCATTTGAAGGAACCGACGCCAGGAAAGTGGCGACTTTTGGCCAGACCCTCAGCGGCTCGCGACCGGGCCGGCCGCGCGAGAATTGCAAACTCAACTCCTGGAGCATGGCCAAATGCAGCTCGCCCAGTGCGCCATGTGGCTTACTCGTGTATCTGTATATTTGATTTATCGCACCGTCCACCAGCACAACCACCGACGTGTGCCAGGTCGGGCCGTACCACGCTGCCCCGGCCGTGCCTGCGTGCACTTCCTGGGCCCGGCACGCCCCTCCACTGCATCCCACTCCTGCCCCCAGCCCTCCAGGCGCCTCTGGGTACATGCATAACAGCCTTCAGCATCACACCTGCGCATAACAGCTCGCACATGGACGCCCCCTGGGCGGCGCCCAGCCCGGGGGTGCGCGCACGGCTACACACTGCGCCCGCAGTTGGCAGGGGCCGCCGCGGCTGACACGCACGCCGCCATAGCCTGGATGCCCGGCGTATCACCTGTGTATTGCGTTGCAGGCGGCTATGGGCAGCCTGGAGCCGCCCACACGCACCAAGCGCTCGGCTCACTGCCACCCGCCGCACACAGCGCACACGCAGCGCATCCTCAGTCGCGGCCCGGGCGAGGGAGTCGCTGAAGGGGTGCTGTGCCGCTTCACAATACGCTTACAGGCTTGCAGGTCGCATGGGGGCGCGCGAGGGGGCGGACAGGCAAGGCGTGTGCGGGGGCATGCAGGCTTCTTGTTGGGGGCCTTGCGGGCGTGTGGCCGCGACGGTGGGGCATGGGCCGCTTCCGTGCCTTGCAGCCTGGGCGCTGTACCTGCCCGGCTCGCAATGGTAAGCCCCGGTAAAGGGCATGCTATCACGGCGCTCGGGACACCAGGAATCGACATGGCCGGGCCACACGGTGGCCGGGCGTCCGGCCACCCTGCACGCCGAGGAGCCCGCGGACGGGCCCAGCGCCCGCGCGGCCACCGCACAAATGCCCAGGCCTGCTTGTTCCATGTGGGTGTCCATGCAGGCGTGCTAGGAGCTCCCTGGCCGGGCACAGGGCGCATACGCGGCGCGTGGGTGGGCATGCCGACATGTTTGCCGGGTCCGCATTTCGTTAGGATTCGGGCTACCCCAACTTCAAGGTAGCTTGTTTGCGGTCATTTGGGCCCACCTATGTGATAATAGGCATTTGAAGGAACCGACGCCAGGAAAGTGGCGACTTTTGGCCAGACCCTCAGCGGCTCGCGACCGGGCCGGCCGCGCGAGAATTGCAAACTCAACTCCTGGAGCATGGCCAAATGCAGCTCGCCCAGTGCGCCATGTGGCTTACTCGTGTATCTGTATATTTGATTTATCGCACCGTCCACCAGCACAACCACCGACGTGTGCCAGGTCGGGCCGTACCACGCTGCCCCGGCCGTGCCTGCGTGCACTTCCTGGGCCCGGCACGCCCCTCCACTGCATCCCACTCCTGCCCCCAGCCCTCCAGGCGCCTCTGGGTACATGCATAACAGCCTTCAGCATCACACCTGCGCATAACAGCTCGCACATGGACGCCCCCTGGGCGGCGCCCAGCCCGGGGGTGCGCGCACGGCTACACACTGCGCCCGCAGTTGGCAGGGGCTGCCGCGGCTGACAGCGCACGCCGCCATAGCCTGGATGCCCGGCGTATCACCTGTGTATTGCGTTGCAGGCGGCTATGGGCAGCCTGGAGCCGCCCACACGCACCAAGCGCTCGGCTCACTGCCACCCGCCGCACACAGCGCACACGCAGCGCATCCTCAGTCGCGGCCCGGGCGAGGGAGTCGCTGAAGGGGTGCTGTGCCGCTTCACAATACGCTTACAGGCTTGCAGGTCGCATGGGGGCGCGCGAGGGGGCGGACAGGCAAGGCGTGTGCGGGGGCATGCAGGCTTCTTGTTGGGGGCCTTGCGGGCGTGTGGCCGCGACGGTGGGGCATGGGCCGCTTCCGTGCCTTGCAGCCTGGGCGCTGTACCTGCCCGGCTCGCAATGGTAAGCCCCGGTAAAGGGCATGCTATCACGGCGCTCGGGACACCAGGAATCGGCATGGCCGGGCCACACGGTGGCCGGGCGTCCGGCCACCCTGCACGCCGAGGAGCCCGCGGACGGGCCCAGCGCCCACGCGGCCGCCGCACAAATGCCCAGGCCTGCTTGTTCCATGTGGGTGTCCATGCAGGCGTGCTAGGAGCTCCCTGGCCGGGCACGGGGCGCATACGCGGCGCGTGGGTGGGCATGCCGACATGTTTGCCGGGTCCGCATTTCGTTAGGATTTGGGCTACCCCAACTTCAAGGTAGCTTGTTTGCGGTCATTTGGGCCCACCTATGTGATAATAGGCATTTGAAGGAACCGACGCCAGGAAAGTGGCGACTTTTGGCCAGACCCTCAGCGGCTCGCGACCGGGCCGGCCGCGCGAGAATTGCAAACTCAACTCCTGGAGCATGGCCAAATGCAGCTCGCCCAGTGCGCCATGTGGCTTACTCGTGTATCTGTATATTTGATTTATCGCACCGTCCACCAGCACAACCACCGACGTGTGCCAGGTCGGGCCGTACCACGCTGCCCCGGCCGTGCCTGCGTGCACTTCCTGGGCCCGGCACGCCCCTCCACTGCATCCCACTCCTGCCCCCAGCCCTCCAGGCGCCTCTGGGTACATGCATAACAGCCTTCAGCATCACACCTGCGCATAACAGCTCGCACATGGACGCCCCCTGGGCGGCGCCCAGCCCGGGGGTGCGCGCACGGCTACACACTGCGCCCGCAGTTGGCAGGGGCTGCCGCGGCTGACAGCGCACGCCGCCATAGACTGGATGCCCGGCGTATCACCTGTGTATTGCGTTGCAGGCGGCTATGGGCAGCCTGGAGCCGCCCACACGCACCAAGCGCTCGGCTCACTGCCACCCGCCGCACACAGCGCACACGCAGCGCATCCTCAGTCGCGGCCCGGGCGAGGGAGTCGCTGAAGGGGTGCTGTGCCGCTTCACAATACGCTTACAGGCTTGCAGGTCGCATGGGGGCGCGCGAGGGGGCGGACAGGCAAGGCGTGTGCGGGGGCATGCAGGCTTCTTGTTGGGGGCCTTGCGGGCGTGTGGCCGCGACGGTGGGGCATGGGCCGCTTCCGTGCCTTGCAGCCTGGGCGCTGTACCTGCCCGGCTCGCAATGGTAAGCCCCGGTAAAGGGCATGCTATCACGGCGCTCGGGACACCAGGAATCGACATGGCCGGGCCACACGGTGGCCGGGCGTCCGGCCACCCTGCACGCCGAGGAGCCCGCGGACGGGCCCAGCGCCCGCGCGGCCACCGCACAAATGCCCAGGCCTGCTTGTTCCATGTGGGTGTCCATGCAGGCGTGCTAGGAGCTCCCTGGCCGGGCACGGGGCGCATACGCGGCGCGTGGGTGGGCATGCCGACATGTTTGCCGGGTCCGCATTTCGTTAGGATTCGGGCTACCCCAACTTCAAGGTAGCTTGTTTGCGGTCATTTGGGCCCACCTATGTGATAATAGGCATTTGAAGGAACCGACGCCAGGAAAGTGGCGACTTTTGGCCAGACCCTCAGCGGCTCGCGACCGGGCCGGCCGCGCGAGAATTGCAAACTCAACTCCTGGAGCATGGCCAAATGCAGCTCGCCCAGTGCGCCATGTGGCTTACTCGTGTATCTGTATATTTGATTTATCGCACCGTCCACCAGCACAACCACCGACGTGTGCCAGGTCGGGCCGTACCACGCTGCCCCGGCCGTGCCCTGCGTGCACTTCCTGGGCCCGGCACGCCCCTCCACTGCATCCCACTCCTGCCCCCAGCCCTCCAGGCGCCTCTGGGTACATGCATAACAGCCTTCAGCATCACACCTGCGCATAACAGCTCGCACATGGACGCCCCCTGGGCGGCGCCCAGCCCGGGGGTGCGCGCACGGCTACACACTGCGCCCGCAGTTGGCAGGGGCCGCCGCGGCTGACAGCGCACGCCGCCATAGCCTGGATGCCCGGCGTATCACCTGTGTATTGCGTTGCAGGCGGCTATGGGCAGCCAGAAATCGCCCACACGCACCAAGCGCTCGGCTCACTGCCACCCGCCGCACACAGCGCCCACGCAGCACATCCTCAGTCGCGGCCCGGGCGAGGGAGTCGCTGAAGGGGTGCTGTGCCGCTTCACAATACGCTTACAGGCTTGCAGGTCGCATGGGGGCGCGCGAGGGGGCGGACAGGCAAGGCGTGTGCGGGGGCATGCAGGCTTCTTGTTGGGGGCCTTGCGGGCGTGTGGCCGCGACGGTGGGGCATGGGCCGCTTCCGTGCCTTGCAGCCTGGGCGCTGTACCTGCCCGGCTCGCAATGGTAAGCCCCGGTAAAGGGCATGCTATCACGGCGCTCGGGCCGCCAGGAATCGGCACGGCCGGGCCACACGGTGGCCGGGCGTCCGGCCACCCTGCACGCCGAGGAGCCCGCGGACGGGCCCAGCGCCCGCGCGGCCACCGCACAAATGCCCAGGCCTGCTTGTTCCATGTGGGTGTCCATGCAGGCGTGCTAGGAGCTCCCTGGCCGGGCACGGGGCGCATACGCGGCGCGTGGGTGGGCATGCCGACATGTTTGCCGGGTCCGCATTTCGTTAGGATTCGGGCTACCCCAACTTCAAGGTAGCTTGTTTGCGGTCATTTGGGCCCACCTATGTGATAATAGGCATTTGAAGGAACCGACGCCAGGAAAGTGGCGACTTTTGGCCAGACCCTCAGCGGCTCGCGACCGGGCCGGCCGCGCGAGAATTGCAAACTCAACTCCTGGAGCATGGCCAAATGCAGCTCGCCCAGTGCGCCATGTGGCTTACTCGTGTATCTGTATATTTGATTTATCGCACCGTCCACCAGCACAACCACCGACGTGTGCCAGGTCGGGCCGTACCACGCTGCCCCGGCCGTGCCTGCGTGCACTTCCTGGGCCCGGCACGCCCCTCCACTGCATCCCACTCCTGCCCCCAGCCCTCCAGGCGCCTCTGGGTACATGCATAACAGCCTTCAGCATCACACCTGCGCATAACAGCTCGCACATGGACGCCCCCTGGGCGGCGCCCAGCCCGGGGGTGCGCGCACGGCTACACACTGCGCCCGCAGTTGGCAGGGGCCGCCGCGGCTGACACGCACGCCGCCATAGCCTGGATGCCCGGCGTATCACCTGTGTATTGCGTTGCAGGCGGCTATGGGCAGCCTGGAGCCGCCCACACGCACCAAGCGCTCGGCTCACTGCCACCCGCCGCACACAGCGCACACGCAGCGCATCCTCAGTCGCGGCCCGGGCGAGGGAGTCGCTGAAGGGGTGCTGTGCCGCTTCACAATACGCTTACAGGCTTGCAGGTCGCATGGGGGCGCGCGAGGGGGCGGACAGGCAAGGCGTGTGCGGGGGCATGCAGGCTTCTTGTTGGGGGCCTTGCGGGCGTGTGGCCGCGACGGTGGGGCATGGGCCGCTTCCGTGCCTTGCAGCCTGGGCGCTGTACCTGCCCGGATCGCAATGGTAAGCCCCGGTAAAGGGCATGCTATCACGGCGCTCGGGACACCAGGAATCGACATGGCCGGGCCACACGGTGGCCGGGCGTCCGGCCACCCTGCACGCCGAGGAGCCCGCGGACGGGCCCAGCGCCCACGCGGCCGCCGCACAAATGCCCAGGCCTGCTTGTTCCATGTGGGTGTCCATGCAGGCGTGCTAGGAGCTCCCTGGCCGGGCACGGGGCGCATACGCGGCGCGTGGGTGGGCATGCCGACATGTTTGCCGGGTCCGCATTTCGTTAGGATTCGGGCTACCCCAACTTCAAGGTAGCTTGTTTGCGGTCATTTGGGCCCACCTATGTGATAATAGGCATTTGAAGGAACCGACGCCAGGAAAGTGGCGACTTTTGGCCAGACCCTCAGCGGCTCGCGACCGGGCCGGCCGCGCGAGAATTGCAAACTCAACTCCTGGAGCATGGCCAAATGCAGCTCGCCCAGTGCGCCATGTGGCTTACTCGTGTATCTGTATATTTGATTTATCGCACCGTCCACCAGCACAACCACCGACGTGTGCCAGGTCGGGCCGTACCACGCTGCCCCGGCCGTGCCTGCGTGCACTTCCTGGGCCCGGCACGCCCCTCACCTGCATCCCACTCCTGCCCCCAGCCCTCCAGGCGCCTCTGGGTACATGCATAACAGCCTTCAGCATCACACCTGCGCATAACAGCTCGCACATGGACGCCCCCTGGGCGGCGCCCAGCCCGGGGGTGCGCGCACGGCTACACACTGCGCCCGCAGTTGGCAGGGGCTGCCGCGGCTGACAGCGCACGCCGCCATAGACTGGATGCCCGGCGTATCACCTGTGTATTGCGTTGCAGGCGGCTATGGGCAGCCTGGAGCCGCCCACACGCACCAAGCGCTCGGCTCACTGCCACCCGCCGCACACAGCGCCCACGCAGCGCATCCTCAGTCGCGGCCCGGGCGAGGGAGTCGCTGAAGGGGTGCTGCGCCGCTTCACAATACGCTTACAGACTTGCAGGTCGCATGGGGACGCGCGAGGGGGCGGACAGGCAAGGCGTGTGCGGGGGCATGCAGGCTTCGTGTGGGGGGCCTTGCGGGCGTGTGGCCGCGACGGTGGGGCATGGGCCGCTTCCGTGTCTTGCAGCCTGGGCGCTGTACCTGCCCGGCTCGCAATGGTAAGCCCCGGTAAAGGGCATGCTATCACGGCGCTCGGGCCGCCAGGAATCGGCACGGCCGGGCCACACGGTGGCCGGGCGTCCGGCCACCCTGCACGCCGAGGAGCCCGCGGACGGGCCCAGCGCCCACGCGGCCGCCGCACAAATGCCCAGGCATGCTTGTTCCATGTGGGTGTCCATGCAGGCGTGCTAGGAGCTCCCTGGCCGGGCACGGGGCGCATACGCGGCGCGTGGGTGGGCATGCCGACATGTTTGCCGGGTCCGCATTTCGTTAGGATTCGGGCTACCCCAACTTCAAGGTAGCTTGTTTGCGGTCATTTGGGCCCACCTATGTGATAATAGGCATTTGAAGGAACCGACGCCAGCTTTTGGCCAGACCCTCAGCGGCTCGCGACCGGGCCGGCCGCGCGAGAATTGCAAACTCAACTCCTGGAGCATGGCCAAATGCAGCTCGCCCAGTGCGCCATGTGGCTTACTCGTGTATCTGTATATTTGATTTATCGCACCGTCCACCAGCACAACCACCGACGTGTGCCAGGTTGGGCCGTACCACGCTGCCCCGGCCGTGCCCAGCGTGCACTTCCTGGGCCCGGCACGCCCCTCCACTGCATCCCACTCCTGCCCCCAGCCCTCCAGGCGCCTCTGGGTACATGCATAACAGCCTTCAGCATCACACCTGCGCATAACAGCTCGCACATGGACGCCCCCTGGGCGGCGCCCAGCCCGGGGGTGCGCGCACGGCTACACACTGCGCCCGCAGTTGGCAGGGGCTGCCGCGGCTAACAGCGCACGCCGCCATAGACTGGATGCCCGGCGTATCACCTGTGTATTGCGTTGCAGGCGGCTATGGGCAGCCT